>NC_072738.1:113842552-114000699 GCF_026930045.1 Uloborus diversus | reverse complement strand
TGGAATTTCTAAAACTAGTGTCTAATATAGTTTTTTAAAAAAAAAGGAAAAAGTAACAAAATTATTTGAATAATATTTTTAATTATTGTTTCACTTTCAATAATGTTAAACAATGAAAGTGAGTTGAGCAGAAAGTATAAGGGTGAATTACTCAAAAAATGAATACATGGTGCAAGAAATGACAAAAAAATAAATAAAAATCATTACCGCCCTTAATAAGTTGACCACTTGTCTAAGTTGAGCACCGAAGTACTGCCTCAACTTACACAGGTTCACTATAACATCAAAACAAATAGTTTCTTCTCTCAAAACCCTTTGGATGGCTCCTAGCTTATATTTATTTATTTATTTATTTTTGTTACCAACCAAGCTTGAAAGTTTTACGCCTGCGACAATTATTCAGCATTTAATGTTTACAAAACGCCGCGTATTCTGTTCCGACTACAGATGGGCAATGTTGTTCTTTTTAATAATCCGTTCCTGAGAGGATCGTTTGTGTGTTCGACCCGTTCACTAAGCTCGTTCATTTGAACTACTTCCTTCAGAAAAAAAAAATAATTAAATAAAAAAATAATAATTAACAAAATCCAACAATCGTCAAAATCAACTGCACTAAGTCAGAGAATTATTTCCAGCAAAGCGTTAATAAATAGTAATATTAAAGAAATAAGAAGACACACATTCATACACTACACACAATGGTTTCAGAAAAAACCAATCTCACAAGAGCGGCTTAGACTTTCTTTTTATACTTTTCAGATGCTAGCTGCTTAAAAGTTTTCATAACCGGATATGACACTCCTAAAGGTCAAAAACGAGTTAGGAAAAAGTTTTCCTTTGAAGTTCGCTTTAGAATATAATTGCATCGCTTACTAGGCTAGAAAAGAACCGGATATAGATTAATGCCCTCCATAAAAGCTGCTGCATATAACGCAGCTATTTTTATTTGTTTTATAAACTAAACGTAAATAACAGAATTAGATTTGTTAAAATAAATTAAAAGGAAAACCAAAAGCAGCGAAGGATAGCACGAAGGTGAGAATACGAAATAGCATCAAAAAGCAGAATTGCTTCCGGCATGACATGCAAACAGGAAAGTACTAACAAACATATGTTTGATAGTCAAAAATAAATTAGGATCAATTCGCTCTTCCTACTTTGGAATTAGAATAAAAACATTAAAACTCATCAAGAAACAAAAACATAAGTGCAACAGCAGTTGCGTCACAATTTGGGCGCTTAGGGGGGGGTGACACCCAGAGTTGAATTGCAAGTTTTCGGGAAATATAAAGCCAAAATGCATTTTTAAGGCCACAAATTTGAAACTTTTCCAGGGGGTGATACCACACATTATCGTCCGGGGTGTCACCCATATGCTAGGTACGCCACTGGCAATAAAACCTTATTTTACCCAGGGGCATCCCAAACTCAAACTTTTTGGGAGGGTGGAAATTCCTTATTTGTCGATTAAAACTACAAATTTTACCGTATACAGAAATGTTTGGGAGTTTACGATAAAAATTGTAACTTGAACTCAAAAGAATGAAATATAAAACTGGATAAGAGAAAATTACAAAAAATACGAAAACGGTCAACAAAAATGCATTATTGCGCTAAAACAATTTTTATTTATACAGCACGTACATCTAAATGGCTGTCCAGATTAGTCCAGTTTAATAGGGTCCAGATTAAAAAGCAACTGTAAGTTTACTGTAAGTAAATACCATAAAACTTTGAGGAGAGACTACTTCTGTGTAGGGACCAGTGTTGTAGTCAGGGGCGGGAATAGAAATTTTGGGGCCCGTTACAAATGACTTTTGTGGGCCCCCTCAATATTGTTTACTCCTACGTCCCTACACATATTTCACCCCTTATTTTTAAAAATTTTGAGCTGCCTTCAAGCTCGGGCCCGGGCCAACAGATGTCTCTTCTCCACCTCCTCCCTGTGCACGCCCCCCTGGTTGTAGTTGAAAAAAAAAAAAAAAACACTATCCCGGAACACTTGATTTGTTACTGTAAAAATTGCAGACAAACAATCTTCTAACTCTTTTGCAGCCTACCAGGGGAAACCTCAACATCAAATGCTACACGAATTAAACAATTGAAATCTTTAGTTTTGAACATAAAGGAAGGGGGAAAATTATCAAAAAGGGAGTGAAATCAATAATGGAGTAAAATGTTGAAAAATCCCATAACAAATAATTGATATCAAAATTTAAAATGAAATAACGTGCAGGGGCTATAATTCAAATTAAAAAGAGGGAAGACTCCTCTCTTAGCTCTAAGCTTTATGATTGGCGGGGATCATAGTTATTTGAAGGGAGAAACCGCAACAATTCTATTTGACTATCTGTCTGTTCTCACATAGTTTGATGAGTTGTATTTTTCCGCAACTTGATCCCAATTGTTATCAATTATTTATTTGGCGTGGGTGGGAAGGGTCTGAAAAATTTCGGTCGAATCTAGAAACCCCACCCTGCTGATAGTGTAGTTTGTTTTGTTTTTTCTTTAATTTAAATGCTGATATACACACTATAATGCTATTAAATAATGCATAATGTACTTTTTTCTTCGTTCATCTAGTTTAAGCATCTTTAAAAAACCATTCCAGAAAAAAAAAACCAAACTAACTATTAACAAATAAGAACGATATACTAGTAGTTATTTTATAGCAGGGCAGGGAGGAGAGGACAACAGAGTGCATTCTTTCTTGGAAATATTTAAAGGGAACATCGGTCACCCCACCAATGGAAAAAATAAAGTTTTTCTAACATTCGTTCTTTTTTCCCTGGAAAGAGCCGCAATAGATAATATTTTTTAAATAAAACAAATAAATAAATATTTAAAAAAAAAATAATGAGAATCTAATAATTTACAGATAATGTGCAGAAAAATGAAAAAGAAAACATCTGCTTGAAATGACATGCGATGTTTCTACAATCGTAAAATGATAATAATAATCAGGAGGTGCCTCATCCAATGATAATAGTTATAAGTAGTATTACATAACTCATTTGTTAGTGATGCTCTTCTTGACTGTGCCTGATAAAATTACGGTATGGGGTGGAGAGAAGGACAGAACCACATCGTGAATGGCTGTGAGATTAAACGTAATGTAAATAATTGCATCTGTTTACAGATGCAGGCCATCTGCTGTCTACGTTTTTGTAACTATTATTTTTTCTATTTTTAGGCTTTATGTTTACTTTAAATGAGTGCGAATTGTTCTTTCTCAGCGTCCATTACTCAGTTTATCACTGAGTTTTTGAATGCTGACTAATAGGCATCTCGTACGGGAGGAGGGGGGGGGGGTAAACTATCCTCTCACTTTAAAAAATAAAAGGGCTTTGCCTCTCCACTTTTCAAAGTTCAAAGTTAAAGATCGATCAAAAAATGTTGAAATCACGTGTTTAAAGAATGATGGTGGGCTTTAATTTTACCTCAAGTTATTACTTCACGAAAAGTTTAATGGAGTTTCAAATTGGACGAGAGGAATCTACTGAGGCCATTCATCGCGATTTTTTAGGTCGCGTAACTAAATTGCAGCGCAATTTGGTCCATACGTTCGTGTTTATTATTATTATTATTATTGTTTTTATTTTATTTTATTTGTTCGGAGAACAGTTTTATGCATCAGTTCTGATTTTTTATAATTGAGTTTTGTTCCTTTTCAATTCCTGTACTTACAAGTGGAAACACAACAGGTGCTTAAATAATTTTCAAAGGAACAAATAGGCGAGGCAGTGGGGAGGAGAAAAGAGTGGATGGTACCTGATGCGAATCTCGGCTAAAAAGATACCATTTTGTGTCAATATTTTTTAACAAGCTGTCAGAATTAATTTTATCTTGCTATACAAAGTCATTAAGTTTTCACCACGCAGTAGGTTGGAAAATGAAGTAGCTCGTTACAGACTTGGTTTCCGAAATGAGGGTTGCAATATTTGAAGTATGATCCTCATCTGATCAACTGTCTGCGTAAACTTTCAGACTTTTCGTATGATATTTACTTGTTTTGGTTACAACATTCAAGCATAGATCTTCACTGAGTGCTAGAGCAGTCCTGCCTCTTCTTTGTTTAGAAGTCATTTTTCATGACTTCTAAACAAAGGAAAAGGTTTCGGATCAGAGATCAGTTTCTTACCCTCACCTCTACTTCGCCTATTTCCTTAAAACATATTTAGGCACCTGTTATGTTTCTACCTGTAGCATTAACAAGTTTACATGCGCGCTGAACTAGGACAGAACAAGGGTTATTCTTTAGAGCCAAAAAAGGGTCTCAAAAAATTGTTGTTCCTCTCCCTTTCTCAAAGAATTAAATTGTTGTTCATATTCCGAAAATTAAAAAATCTGGAAAGGAAATACTCTAGACAGCTACTCGAAGTTCTCTCTCTGTTTCAGAAATAAAATTCTCTGACATTTAAAGCATTTCGAGAAAATGCTCCATGAAACTTCAGATCGAATTTTCAGAATTTACAGCGTTCTTTTGCGGCTTCATTTATAAAAACAAACGCTTTCCCAGTTTCTTGGATTTTTTCTAATGCGATTTGGTGCTTAGAACTCTTTTTATGATTCTTGGCAGCTTGTTTGCCCAAATTATTTTAATTAAACGTTTTGAAGCACAAACGACAACTTACTTAGTGCGAATCCATATTAACCACTTCTATTAGTTTGCCCATCGTGATGTTTTGATCAGTCCATTGGAAATCATAGAACATAAACAGTTCCTTCAAAACTCACTTCAAACAAATTTATAAGAGCACAATAACCTGCTTACCGTACAAGGGCGCCCATATAGGGGGAAAAGTGGGGGCTTAAGTCCCCTTCTTTGAGATGAGAACTTCCTTGCTATTAGTGCTTTTTTTCTTTGTAAAAATGTAAAAAAAAAAAAAAATCTTTTCTATTCATCAATGAATAAGTTATTAAAAATGTGAAATTTTAATATCTTTAATCTGTACTGAAATCGGAAAATATTCTGCTAAACCATTGGGAAAATTTCTGAGCCCCCCCCCCCCTTAGAATTTTGCATATGGGCGCCCATGTTACTGAATAAGGTTATGGTGTAATAGGGAACGATTATCGAAATTCGTTTTCACAATTTTCCAGGTTTTGACAACACTAACGACTTTTCCAGACGTTTTTTGACCAAAATAAAATTTTCTGACAATTCCAGGTTTTCTCTTACCCGTGGGAGAGGCTATTTGACAGTAACCAATAGCTTCATCATCAAAAGTATTAAAGATTAAATTGTCTTTAATCAAGTAGGGGAGCACACCAGGGGGTCACCATTCAAATTTTTAGAGGGAGGTGCTTAAAGGGCGTATTTTTTCCATTTTTGGGGGGGGGAAGAAGGGCTCCCGATTTGAGATGGGTCTTCGTCGCATCTGGGGGTACAATTTTGCTAATGGAGGGAGATACCCCTGAATTAAGAAATTTTACATGTTTGTAAATGAGGGAATCTAATGCTCTCACGGAAAAGTTCCAAACTTGCTCGTGTAATTATGAGAAAATATATCAAAAATATTAAACATACCTTGTTTCCGTCAATCGTTGTCCTGATATCAGCCTTGATTTTGTCCTCCGACCTCCTTCCACTGCAACACAAAAGAGTCATGGTTTCAACTAACTAGTCCACACAAAACGAATTCAATTCACGCGGGTACTCACAACACACACACACACACAAAAAAAAAAAAAAAAAAAAAATCCCATCGATAGCACATCCAAGAGAACAAAAACTACGAAACCACCTTGCGTCGCGACACTTCACCGAGGAAGATTACACACATTTCCCATTACAAATTACCCAGCAGCTTCGTGGGTGCAAGAGACGAGCGTAGCAAGTCAAGTGACCGGGCATCTCAACGCAACTCGGCCTCCCACACGAGCAGAACAAACAGGCTGGCACGCGCAAGAGGCGATTGGTGAGAAGGGCTGGAGAGGGAACAATCAAGAAAAGCAATTCTCTCCCACACTTAGAGGATGGAAATAATAACTTTTTTGTATTTTCTTCTCGCACCCCCCTGGCCATTATGATGCGCCTATGAAAAGGTTCCATTATGAGAGGGAATTATGTTACAATAATAGAGAATTGGATTTTTAGCTAGGAACAGAGGGAGAGGTTCAGAGAGTATTTAATCCAGACTTTTTCCTATTAATAAAAAGTATTTATCTGCAAAGGTTCTCCTATTATCAATTACTATACTGCCATGTGCAGGTAGGGCCGGCTCAAGTAGTTCTGCCGCCTTAGGCAATATTGACAAATGCCGCCCCCTCCATTGAATAATAATAAAATTAATAAAAATGATGATATTTTAATAAAATAAAAATAATAGTACAAAAGTGTTTACAATTAAAGGAAGTTTCTAGTTAAATACCAAACTGATTTTTGCATATCAAAGCACTGGTACCCACTTTAAATTATATTTTTATGATCATTAAAGTAGTACATCTTACGGCGCTGAAGTTAATATTTTCAAATGATTTTTAAATCGCGCAATTTGCCGCCTCTAGAAGTATATTGAATATCTAGTTAAATTCCGAACTATGTTTTGCCTATCCAAGCACTGGTACGCACTCTAAATTATTATTATTATTATTAATATTTTTTTAGCATTGAAGCAGTAAATCTTATGGCGCTGAAACAGATATTCACACTCTTTAAAAAAAATTCAATTTCGAAATTTGACGCGCCTAAAATCTGCCGCCCTAGGCGGCCGCCTACCCCTAGAGCCGGGCCTGTGTGCAAATAAAGGGAAGTAACTGCAAATTTTTCATTTTTTATTTTTATTTTTATTTATTTATTTATTTATTTTTTATTTATTTATTTATTTATTTATTTTTTTTTTCATTTTTGTCATCCATTGTACGTTATCTTTATTGTACAAGCTCGTTTATTTAGTTTCCGCTGAAAAAAGGCCCGACAAAGATGTCTAGTTCCAACATTTCTCTATTGTTAGTATGCAATCCAAAATGCATTTCTTCAAATGTCTCTATAACTCATTTCTGCAGATACTGCCGTTTACCTGCACACGGCAGCATAGAATACAATAAGCATTTTTCGAACTTGATCCATTATCCATAGGCATTTTATTGAACGATTCTTACGGGATTTTAATGGATCAGTATGAAAAGGGAATAAACGTCATTGAAATTTTTAGGAGAGATTGATTTTACAGGGGTTTAACTCATTTTGAGGGGGGGGGGAGCTCTGTAGGATTTAAGGTGGTGCGCTACCACCCTTGGGGGGTATTGCCACTTATTAGGACAATAGTTAAGTGAGGAGTTTGCATTGAGAAAGAGCAAATAAAAAAAAAAAAACTTTACAGGAGAAGGGAAAAACGATTAGGAGTCATTAAAATCACTGCCAAAACCAAATTAATAAATCTTTTTTTTTTTTTAACAAACTATTTACAGGCAAAAAACGATTCATTAGAATGGTTTCAGCAGTTGCTTTAATGACTACTAATCGTTTTTTCTTTCTCCTGTAAAATTTTGTGCTTGTCACTTATGCCAATTTTTTGAAAATCAAAGAAAACTTATTGATAAACCTAGATAACAGACAATTATAATGAAATAAAAACTCTTATGATGGCGAACACAAAAGTTTTTAGCAAGAAAACACCACAATGTACAAATAAAAGTCAGTAGCTTTCAAAGGCTGAAATATCAGTCAAAAACAATTTAATTTTTATTACATAGTCGAAACAGAACGAACTGCAAAGAAAAAAAAAGTTGTATGAAAAGAGGGGCAAGCATTTTCTTTTCTCTTTTTCATGTTGAAAAATGATGTTTTCTTACTTTTAAAGAGCTCATGTAATCCAAAGCAATTTCGTGCCTGCGTGTATAACTGAAATGAAAACGATACATATGTATTCTTTATCTCTATCCACCAGAAACAAATTTCTCTTTTCTTTGTCTGTAAAATTTTCTTGCCAAGTCTTTGACCAAGAAAGGAGAACAATTGTTCTTTAAAAAAGAGAACACACGATAGAACAAGAACTAAAAATAACAAACGAAAGTAATCTTTAATATTGTTTTAATCTATGTAAGAATGAAGAAGTTCATTCCAACTAGAAATTCTTTTACACTGAAGCAAAGGGAAAAAATAATAATGATGGTACTTCAGTGCGGGGAGAAATTCAACAATGTCTTCTTAAAAAATGCACTTTCTATGAAGTATCTAAAAACAAACGATCAACTGTTGTTAAACAAAGAGAGCAGTTCTGAAACAAAAACAATTCCACATTCTATTCACGTCAGCAGAACGAACCCTCTTGACCAGCGAATAGTAATTACAAAACTCTTGACATTCTTCGCTCGAAAGCTCAAAAGCAACAACACGCGCATGGTCTTTCTTTCTTTCCCCTTTTTTTTTTTTTTTTGATAAAGTTCCAATTTAGGTTTTCTTGTACAGGGGAAAAAGGAAGATTTTCAAAAGCTGAAACTGAAATGCTTTACATCAGTGTTTCTCAACCTTTCCGAGTCCATCGTGTCCCCCATGCTAGGTAAGACGCCACTGGTATAAGAATCTTTGCTTCGAACACCCACATTTTTGCACCACACAAGACGTTCTTTACTGTGAAGTGATAAGTAAGGCGGAAATGGGCAACAGGCTGAAGGAAATAATATATTAGGGTGTGGCCGGCAGAAAGAAGGAGAGCCAAGCATTCGTCTACATTGTTGGATTTTTAATTTACTTTAAATATCTTTGTACTGTCTTTTCTTTTTTTAACACGTGACTTTGCCCCCCCCCCCCAAGACTATGATATCAAAGTGTTGTAGATTTTTTTTTTTTTTTTGTCAACATCATTTTTTGTAACAATTCGGTTGTTTCCTTCACTCAAAAGTACTACTTTTAGTCACAGAAATTGATAGAATAAGCAAAATAATAATAATAATAATAATAATAATAATAATAACATGAACCCATAAATACGTTCATTTTCCCCAACATTTATTTTTTAATTAATTTTTTAAAATGTCCAATTTTTCAAACAAGTCGTGGTCTTTATGACGTCACAAATGATGTTCTTTGGCGCATTTTTCACTCCGTTTCCACGTTATGATAATCAAACAGCGAATTAAAAATTGCCTCTACGCTTGCTATCAACCATATCGTTGCCAGTAGACATGAGTAAAGATGCGAATTAAACATTGTGCTCTTCTGAATGGCAACAGTGTATGGCATTTCATCATTTGTGATGTCATCGGCGGAAGCGTTAAACAATGAAAGCGCACCGATTAAAGTAATTTTTTATTTATTAAACTTCGTCAAATTATTTAAAAAATGGTCAGATCCTATGTTTTTAAGCGTGCTCTTTCAGAAAAAAATACTTTTAAAATTTTGGAAACGACCCCATTGACAAAGTAGTAACTAATTTATCAACATGCGTTTTCGAAACACGTACCACAAAGCAATAGAGAAACGCAAATCACAAGGGAAAACGCAAATTTACGAGAACAGTCCCGTTGTGCGAAATTACTTTTTTAAATAAAAGAGTTTCAATCCATTTCAGACATCGTGTGTAAATACATGCACCCCCCCCCCCCTCCACCGATAGGAGAGCTAAGGGTACCACAGCAATACTTTGGATGGAAGGGGCACGTTACATGATCCGGAGAGGAGCCCCAGAATAAATGCGGGGCCGATGTGTAAATATGCCGAATGAATTCAAGAGCAGCTTTTAGAAGCAACAAATTAGGAAGTAAACTGTAACTTACGCGAACATAATAAATCGGCTCATCAATACTTCTTACTCAGTATCCACTGAAATTCAAAATTGCAAAAATTTATGTCGTAAAAAAGGCTATCCTCTTGGCTTCATGTTTCATTTAATAACAAAAATAATGCAAAATCTGATGATATGTTCTGAGATCTTCGAGCATTGCTCGTGATAAAAGCCCGTACATAACGCCATTTAAAAAAGCCTGCTAAACATTATTAATGGTTCGGATAGAAGGAATACATAAAAAGAGAAAAGGCTGATTACGCAAATTCCGGTATCACTACAAGTCATCGTGTTTCTGTAATAAATAAAAGTGTTGAGAGTGATTTGAATCCTGACGTGTGTGTGTACTGCATTTGTAGGGTTTTACAGCTATTCCGTATATTACGCAAAGGGGTTATTAGGTTATTTCCATCCATCAGTCAAAAGTAATACTTTTAGTAACTAAAGTTGATAGAATAAGCAAAAAAAAAACATGGAGCGAGAAAAAACTCTTTTTTCCAAAGCTTAATTTTAAATTCATTTTTTTTAATGTCGAATTTTGAAAACAAGGCGTGGTCTTTATGACGTCACAAATGATGTACTTTGGCGCATTTCCACTGGAGCACTGAATGCTTAGGCTTGAGGTCTATTGCGTTTCCAGCTAATGATAATTCAGTAGCGAATGAAATATTGCGCTCTACACTTGCTCTTAGGCTTGCCAGACGTCCCGGTTTTCGAACAGAATCTCGGTGTTCCGGCCGGTTTACTTCATGTCCCGGAAAAAGATAACTTTGATTACAAATGACCAATAAGGTCTAAAAATAATTAATTGCGAAGGAATATTTAAGATAATTACTTTATCATTTGTAACACTGACTTGCAAAACTAATATTAGATTAGCTTGTGAGGATCTTTATAAGATTAAAACAAAAAAAGACTGTCTAAAAAAGTGCTATAGAACGAAAAGTAAATCTAAATATTGTTCACCTTTTTACTCCTCATTCAAAGTATTTTTTCTAACTAAATTAGATTGTAAGAATTTACATCTCGGAAGTGAAATGTTCCAATTTTATCTGCTTTTGTCAGTTTTTATTACCCTTGTTTAAGGTTCATGATTAGTAACCACTTATTCATAGCATTAAAAATAAACTGCCTTATAAAAGGAACCAAAAATCAGCCAAGGGTGTGTACTGTGTACCCATTTAAATACTTGCGATGTCTGGGGGAAAGGCATTCTGGTGTCCCAGTTGCACTTTTCAGAAACCTGGCAAGCCTTAGATATCAACCATATCGTTGCCAGTATATGTGAGTAAAGAAGCGAATTAAATATTTTGCGATGCGCTTTGGCATCAGTGAACGGCATTTCATCATTTGTGATATCATGTGCAGAAGAGTAAACAATGAAATTGCACCGCTCAAAATAATTGTTAAAAAATACTAAACTTTGTCAAATTATTTAAAAAATTGTTAAATCCTATGTTTTTAAACATGCTCTTTCAGAAAGAAATATTTTCAAAATTTCGGAAACAATCCCATTGTTATAGATCTTGTAACTCTTGAATAAACAAATTATTCAATTTCTGAAATAAGCAATGGGGTTGTTTCCTTCAGTCAAAAGTACTACTTTTAGTCACTGAAATTGATAGAATAAGCAAAAAAAAAAAAAAACATGGACCCAGAAAAAAATTTCATTTAGCAACAGTTATTTTTTAATTTATTTTTTAAAATGTCCGATTTTTCAAACGAGGCGTGGATGATTCAATTTGCTGCATCTGCCTACGGCGTTTCCACGTTATGATAATCAAGAAGCGAATTAAATATTGCGGTCTACGCTTGCTATCAACCATATCGTTGCCAGTACACGTGAGTAAAGATGCGAATTAAATATTTTGCTCCTGTGAATGGCATTTCATCATTTGTGATGTCATCGGCAGAAGCGTAAACAATGAAAAGAGCACCGATTTAAGTAATTTTTTAAAAATATTAAACTTAGTCAAGTTATTTAAAAATTGGTCAGATCCTATGTTTTTAAGCTTGTTCTTTCAGAAAAAAAAATACTTTTAAAATTTTGGAAACTACCCCATTCTTGCGGATTTTTTTTTTTTTTTACTTCATCCGACTTCATGATCCGACAATACCAATATCCGCCGTGGGTGCCATCCATATACTGGGTGTCCTGAAATAAACTGACTGTTTTCAAAAATTTATAACAGGAAAACGGTTAATGATTCAACAACAAAAAAAAAAAAACTTGCATAAAATTCATGTGGTTGAAATATTACGATGTCATTTTCCATCTTTTTTTGATTTACGGGTTTACCATATGCAGCGCAATCTACTGGAATCTTTTTAACTAAATTTTGCAACGGAGGGGGATTTACAGCCCCCACATGAATTTTCTGTTAACTGTTTTCCTGTAATGAATTTTTGAAAACAGTCGGTCTATTTCAGGACACCCTATAACTACACCACTGCTCCACAAACTTTTTTTTTCCCAATTAAAATATCTGCAACAAAGGCCAGTGGTGTAGCCTGAAAAAAAAAATAGGAGAGGGATACGGTTAATTTTAGTAATTTTCTACGGTTAAAACTTAAATATTTAAGTTTTGGGGGAGGATTTTCCCCCAAATCTCCCTTCCAGGATACGCCCTCGACAATGGTGATAAACAGGGCCTTATTTCTAACAAAAGAAGTGCAGGAGCCCTATAGTATCTTCAGAACATATTTTCAAGCGAAAATAACTTGGATTCAGCAAAAATGTACACTCAAACTTGAAAAGTGCAGGAGTTGAGTTCCCCCTGGTCAGAGACGCCCGATGGAAGGTCACTGGGACCTCCCAATTATTCTTTATTTGGTAAAATTATCAACATTTGATAAAATTTGGAGTTCCATTCGGCAAATTGAGAATTTCTGCCCTCACCAAAAATTTAAGTTCGAGGCGACCCCTGGAGACAAGTATTAACAAAACTTCAATTTCCAGAGGGATTCTAGAAAGTTTTTTTAAGCAACGATTTGCCTCGAGGATTAATAGATGACCTCACATGCAAATGTTGTTGCTCTTCGCCCACTTGACAGAGAAAGAGCCACCATGTGATTGCAATCAAGCAGGAATTGAAAGCATATGGAAGGACGGCCGAGTCCTTGACACGAAATAAAACCTTTAGTCGGGATCGTAAATGATCCCTACTATTCTCTCTGCTTAGTAAGCAATTCCAACTTTTTAAATGACTTTCTTTCTCAATGAATCAACGCCTCTTTTTTATATCGCACAGTCACAGCTTGAGAAACGGGATAAAAGTGAACCGCTGGAACTGCAAAAAAAAAAGAAAAGAAAAGAAAAGAAAAAGAAGAAGAAAGGACTGAGTTAGAGTTGCCAACCTTTTTCCAGCAACTTTATTGACAGCAATAATTCAAAATAGCAACACGATAGTTGAAAACCTGCTAGGGCCGTAGAGAGACAAGGCGGACCCCCAGTCAGTTTTGTCACTGGGCCCGACGCCCGCCCAATAAAAAGAAGAAAAATAAGGGGGGGGGGGGGAGAAAAAAGAATCAAAACTGCTTACTAGAAAATAATGAACTCTATTATGAGTGCCACAACTGTAAATTCCAAAAGAGTAAATTTAACTTTATCTTCATTTTTCCGCTTATTCAGAGTTTTGTTCCCCTTTTTTTCTTTCTTCCTTTTCTTTCCTTCTTTTTCTTTCTTTCTTTTTTGTGTCAATGTTGCCGGGGCCCCCAAAGCCCGGGCAGAGGCGGACTGGGTCCCGCAAAAGGGCGCCAACCTTGGCCTCCAAAGGGCGCAAAAAAAAAAGTGCAGGAAAAAAAAGGTGCAAAAAATCAGCAATTAAATAAAATAAAAGTAAAAAAAAAACCGTTAACAAGGTTATAGAAAAGAAAAAAGCGAAGTACAGTTGCACAGGTTTGTGATCGCAAAAAAATAATAATCATAATAACAAAAAAAAAATAATAATAATAATAAGGAAATTGCAGCAAAAAGTAAAAAAATAATTAAAAAAAAGCTTTAAAAAAGGAAATTTGCACCAAAAATAAATAAATAAATAAATAAAATAAAATAAATAAATAAAATAAATTTAAAACCAAATAAATAAAAAAAGGTGTTCAGGCTTGGGGGCGCATAGGCGGGTGGACGCATCGGCCCGCGGACAGGCGGGCCAGTCCGACCCTGGACCCGGGCCCTTAATTTCCGACTAGGCTGACATGGCCTCTCGTCGAGCCTGAAAACTGATCAATTACAGTGTTTCCCCGAAAATAAGACCTGGTCTTATATTTTTGTTTCAAAATATACGATTGGGTTTAGTTTGAGGGGATGTCTAATTTTTTAAAGCACCATAATTGATATTTGTCCTTTGCTCAAAAACACATTTATCCAGAACCAAGAAATACATTTATTGAAATTTAAGAAATATATTTGCCCAAGTTCAACACATTTATTCCCGGTCAAAAATCATGGCCTGCCATTAAAACGACCAAGTCTGCGTTTATAGGAAATCAGATTGAAAACTATAGGTAGAGAATCCAAGAAACCATATTTGAGTCCCAATATTACAATTTCAACTCCTTTCCGATTTCACATATTTTAGAAGTACCCAGAAAAATCATGCTAGAATCGTATTTTCAAAGAAGCACGGTATTACTAAGAAAAAAGTAAATTGTTCTAGAATAAGCCTAAAATAAATGAAAAATAAATCGTAAACACAAAATAATTTGCTATTTGCATTAGCTTTTTAAAACAAAATATTTTTCCGTTTCTTTTCATAGTTAAAAATTAACAATCGATTGAAAAATGATTTTTACTCAGTGGATTGATTCATTCATTTCACAAAAATAAAAATTCCAAATAAATTGACTTTTCTCATGTTATATTATAAGAATGCAATTGAATTGGAAGGGGGGAATCGACGGTTGGCATACGTCCCGAGTTTTGAGGCCATATTCCTTATTTTTTGAGGTACCTTCATTAGTTTTGTTAAATTTCAAGAATGTATCCTAATTTTACAAAAAAAAAAAAAAAGGCATTTAGGGTGCCGCTACCACCCAGTGGCGTAGGTACAATATTTGACGTCCAGTGCGGTTTCTCAATTTGCCGCTCTTTTGTTGTGAAGTAGCTAATGCATTGAATTAACAAAGACGTTTAAATTTAAACTAGCAACTTAATTCAAGAAAAAAAATATATTAATTTTATTCTATATAGCATTCCTGTACCCGGCATTGCTCGGGAAATGGAATTAGCAGGGGTTAACAGTGCTTGGTGCACCTAGTTTCGAAAATCCCCTATAATAATTACTTATTACCTATAACGTTTTCTAATTTGGGGAGGATCCCGGGGCCCCTGGAATCCTTATATATATATATATATATATATATATATATATATATATATATGCCCTTGTCCTTAACCGATCTTTAACTGTTATTAACGATCCTTTTAAAGTATTGATTATCTTTGCAAACACAGGCCATCCACATTTTATTGTTATACCTATGTTTAAGCTAGAACTTCTTTGTATACAACATTTTTAGTTTTTTTTTCTGGTGCTAAAATTATTAAACTGCTTGATGAAGTGGCTTTGGAGCAAGCTACATAACATTGGTCGTGCGAAAAAAAGTCTTCTCTTAAATCGATCCCTGCTACTTTTAATGTCTGTCCTTGTGACTAATTAATGCTTATTGCAAAGCAAACTTTAACAGGAAACTGCATTCTTCAAAATTCAAAAGAATAGTCCGCCTGTGATGATGTTCTTAAAAACTTCGTTTCTAGTTTTGAAAAAATAAAAGCAAAAGACAGAAACATTATGATTTGACAAGCCTCGAAGAATCACGTGAGAAACAAAAACATTATCAAATTTATAGTTCGCTATCGACCAAAAGTTGAGATGAAGTACTGAATAATGATTTGAATGGAGGAAAGCCTTCGAAAATAAGGGATTTGAATTTCAATGACAGGTTTTTAATTTCGCAGAAATTAAGGGATTTTAATTAATTTCTCCCGAACTAATTGAGATTTCGAAAAATCCTTTCTTAGTGGTTACTTTTGTAATCATGCGGACATGCCTGCCAAATTTCATGTCTGAAGCTTCAGCGATTTCGGCTGTGCGTTGATATATATATATATATATATATATATATATATATATATATATATATATATATATATGTGTGTGTGTGTATATATATGTTATCTGCTCCGGGAGGGGGGGGGACAAGGCCAACACTTAGAAAAACTTGCTAAATTTAAGTAAAAAATCGCAATATGAGCATTTTCTTTGTTGATGTTAGGGGGCTGGAGGCACCACGCGGAAATTTTCTGAAAATAAAGTTTCAAAATGCAAGTTTAGCTGTTTTGGAGACGTTAAAGAAATTGGGAATGTTCGGAAACTCAATTTGAAAACTTTAAACTCTGAAATATGGAATTTTAGGCTATTTTTTACGACACAATTGCAGGGGAGAGAGTGTCACTGAGGCTTTTTTTATTGAAATATTTTCAAAGTTAAAATCAATTTCAAGGATATCTTTGGTGGTTTGGTAGAATGGGGAAGGTTTCTTTGGAAATATTCCGGCACCTAAATCTCAAATTTCGCAAGATTACAACGAATTAAGCACATAAAAATATAAAAGTAACAAATATCAACAAAATGTATTACTTCAAAGCCCTCCCCCCTGCAGGAAAAATTTGAAATGCGGGTCCTGTAAGAATATTCAAACTCATAACAGATTATCAAATGAAGAATGCTTGCATTGAAACAAGAGTTTCCCTTACCTAGCACTAAATTAAAAACAAATTACTTTTTCTGAATGGATGCCATTCACGAAGTAGTTAATTTCATGAGCGGATTTTTCACGTGCGTGTGGAGCAGCTAGATCATGTAAACATAAAGCTGATTTCTAAGTCACGATGACAGGTGATACAGAAGTTCAAACACCGTACACGTTATCAAGAGGATTTATGATCGAAAAGAAGATAAAAAGCAGGTGCGTTGTGGACTGAAAATCGTGGTTGAAGGAGAGAAAACAGTTTGAGCTCGAAGTTCAAACTTACAGGTTTTAATGGGTATAAAAATGCGTAAACATGAATATCGACATTAAGGTTTTCAATTAATCTTTTTTTTGGAGGGGGGAGGGAGTAGGTTCACTTTCACTTTATGAGCCATTGTTGAAATCAGGGGTTCCCACCTGGGAGGGGGGGGGGGGGGGCTGGTCGTGGCACTGACTGCGAGATTGAAATTTTTAGAGGGGTTGTTTTGAGGGGCATTTTTTACTTATTTAGGAGGGGGCTCTTCACGATATTTAGGTAGGTGCGCCCTTGCTCTTAGGGGTGGGTGGGTTCCCCTGTTGAATTGTATCGTAAGCTTCTAGTAATGATCTGAAGGGTTGTCAATAAATGAAGTAATTTTTTTTTCAACATTTTTGACCGCCCCCCCCCCTGCCTTCTTCCAGTCACACTTTACCTTAACCCCTCTTCTCCCCTAGTCACGCTATTTTTCAAAAGCATATTGCAACAAAAAAAGTGATATGACGCTTCTAGTAAACCTCTCATCCCTTCCATTTGTTACATACTGTCACACTTTCACAAACCCTCCTCCCCTCAGAGCGTAACATCATTTGTGAATGACCCCTGATCGAAAATTCTCACCTTAATGACGTCATAGCAGTAACATATTATCTGACTTTTTTCTTCTTTGAAACACTAATCTTTCAAGCAAGGGGCAGAAAACTTCTCAGTTTTAAATTAAATTTAAGGGGGAAAGGGGAGGCATGAAGGAAAAAAGTTAGATTCAACACGGACCGCAATACTGTCAAGCAGGGCCTCATTATTATGACAGCATGGCACCAGGGGCAGATATTCCGTCGGAGATTTCCTTGTACATTATTTTGACAATAAAAAAAAATGAAAGTATCAAAAAAATTACGAAAATGTTATGCAAATATCTGGCCCAAACTATCAATCAGTAAAATAACTAGAAATAACTTTAATAACTACAAGTAAAAAACAAATTTCTCCTTTTTCCAGTCGAACACTATTTTTATTTTTCAGAATGTTGACCAGGAAAAGTAAAATTGCTGAGATGAACTATAATACGAGGGGAATCGGAGAAAACGTTTATTCAAGAATTAAAAAAAATATACAATATAAGAAGGCACAGGTACATATTACTTCTCTACATAGTCACCATGTTTATCGAACATTATTTCGACAATATTGTTCGATATAAATTTGTTCCATTGCTACACCAAACCATCCAAACTGGCACAGAAGAAATCAGCGTCAAGGTTGTGCAACCACATCAAGACAGCTTGCTGAACCTCAGCATCTATTCTGAAATGCAGAGCTCCCAAGTGTTTCTTTAACGGTCTGAAGAGATGGAAATCACTTGGTACGAGGTCAGGAGTGTAAGGAGGGTGGTCCAAGATCTGTCACCGAAAATGCTCTAACAAATCGCGCGTAGTTGTGGCAGTATGTGGTCGGGCATTGCGGACATAGCACTGGTAATGTACACTTCCACCAATTGGCGATGAATTTCAAATGGAGAATTTTTCTTTAAACGCAAAAACCGTATCACACTTCTTATTTCAATGACGGACCATGCTTCCGCCAAGGAAGCCATCTTCCAACTCAAATTTCATCACGTAACCGGCCTACCAGCTCCATCTACAGACACCGTTTGAATACTGTGATTGTTTCCGTTACCTTCAGAGGGATTTTTATTCATATGGATAATTTGCACACCTATCAGAGCTCTTGTTACCTTACTTTTTGATACCCCTACGTATCTTTCAGCGTACAACAAAATATTACACCAGCCCCACTTCCCAGCAGTAGGATCTTCCAAAAAATTAAAAACAAAATAATACAGAAAATTGCACCAAAATGTTGTCTGATTTGTTTCATGTGGTGTTCAAGTTTTTAGTTTGGCTCCAAAAATGCAATGCTGTTTCTTTGTAATTAAACTTTTTTTTTTTTTTTTGTAATAACATGGCAGCCCACTATTTGTATTTACTATAGAAAAAAAGGTCTAATTTTTAACGATTCATTCGTGCATTTAAACTGGACTTTTTAATTTAAAAGCCAAAATATTAGCAACCGAAGTTTAATGACAAAAAACAACAACTTTGCAGTACTTTTCTAATTAATTTTTAGTTAAAACATGCAATTTCAACTGCAATAGAAAACGGTGTTTGAAAATATAGAATAACCAATGCTGTAAAATTGTTTTCCAAGTTTTTAACTAAAAGAGAAGGAGATAGGTGATAGGCTAACAAATTGCTAGTGGTTAACCAAAAGCATGTTGCTCTTCTCAGCAAACTAGCTAATATAGGAATAGGCGGAAAAACCTTATTTTGGGTTAAGGAATTGGCTGACTGAAAGGAAACAATGAGTAGTTGTAAGAGGAAATCATTCAAAATAGAGTGATGTTTTAAGCGGGGTTCCTCAGGGATCAGTTTCAGGGCATCTTCTGTTTGTTATTTTTATGAATGACATTGATGAAAATATTTCAGGAAACATTAATTGTTTTGCTGATGATGTAAAAGTTATGGGGATTGTAGAGAATGAGGAACAAGTAAAACAGCTTCAAGAGGATTTAGATTATATTACTAAATGGGCGTAATGGCAGTTAATGTAGGGAAATGTCAAGTGCTACACATAGGTCATGGAAATAAGCTCATAAGTCAATATTTACAGGGTTTGATCATTAGTGAAGCAGGCTGGGTGTCTTAATAAATCAGGATTTCCGTTTTAGTCAATAGCAGACTTAAATGGCTTAATATGTATATGTTTAAAAAAGACTTGTCTTCAGTTGCCTGCTAGAGGGCGCTCGGAGCGAGTTTCAGGACAGAACTTTATACGAACTGAGAAGGAGTGTAGTAGCAAGTAGCGCAACTGCGTGTACGCGTCTAGTCTGTTTGTGTATAAGTGTACTATTAGAATTTAGAATGAAGTATGTAGTTTTCAATATACATATTTAAAATCACTAAATTTGTTGAGTGAGTTTTTTTCACCAGAGATAAGACGTGAATTGCAGCCACTTAGAATGTCTTGACGAAGCAAGCTCTTCCCGGGAAGAAACACGACAGAATGAGGTAGGAGTTTCAATTTCAGTATTGTTTATGACTACTTAATTCTGAAAATAGTAAAATAAATTTTTTACATGGCATCCCTGCCGGGTTGCGAGAGCTTGCTATATTAACGATATGATATATATGCATTATTAGAATATCATAACTTTAAATTTTGAGACATATGATCATATATGATATAATTGCATTACTGGAATATCATATTTTAAATGTTGAGATGAATGATTATGTATGATATATTTTGCAAAATAATTTGAATATTGTATTAAAATTGAAATTGATGAGCGGCTGCAATATGGCTCAGAACGCGACACCAAAATCAATTGAGAACGCTCAACACATTGAATTACTGAAAAAAAAAAAAAAAAAGAACTACATTACGATCTTCAGTTACTAAACTATTAAACAAGATTGAAATAGAAATTAAGAAAACCGAAGTAACGGAAGATAGCGAACTTGATCTTTTCTTAGAACAATTGAATGATAAATTTGAATCGCTTAAATTGGTGGATTCAGATCTAGAACAATTATGGTCTCCTACGGAAGTAGATAAGGAACTAGAATCAACAGAAGAATATCGAGAAAAAATAGTAACCTGGAGATTCAAAGCAAAGAAATACATGAATTTAAATCAATCGATTGTTCAGTCTAAACACCTGAATACAGAATTTAACGAGAATTCAACTGCATCAAAACCAGATTTAACTATTTCGCCGACATATGTAAAACTTCCGCGGCTCACTATTGAAACCTTTGATGGTGATATTTGTAAGTGGCCAGAATTTTGGTCAAGGTTTAAAACTGCCGTTCATGAAAATTACAACCTATCGAATGTCGAGAAATTTTCCTATTTAAAGTCATATTTATGTAAAGATGCGGAATTGGCCATTTCTGGTTTATCAATAACGGAAGAAAATTATTCTAAATCTATTTCAATATTGGAATCGCGTTTTGGAAAGAAAGAATTGATTATCGACAGGCACATGGCGAATTTACTTAGTTTAGAAAGTTGTAGAAACTCAAGAAATGTTCTTGCTTTAAGAAGATTGTATGATAAATGTCAAGTTGAAATTAACGCATTAAAAAGTCTAGGAATTGAGCCAGATAGCTACGGAACATTATTATTTCCCATTTTAATTCGAAGTATTCCAGGCGATTTGGCCTTGGACTTTAACAAAAACCATGAGGCCCAAGAGAATAAAATTACCGACCTAATTAATTTTCTAAAGAGAGAAGTGGAATCTCGCGAACGCATGATACTCATAACTCAGCCAAATGAAACCAAAACTTTTCCCGAATCTTCACGGCCATGTGATAATTCTTTCCCCCCGCGCGGAAATGAAGTCGTAAACAACAGGAGATCTTCGGAGAGTGTGGCAAGAAATAAAGCTCAAATCGAAAGAATAAAAAATCCTACTGCTAGTGAATTATGTGCATACGATAACAACTCAAAATCTAAATTATGCCTTTTTTGCCGGGAAGCATCGCATTCTAGCATTAATTGTGGTTTTGCAAAAAGCTTGCCACTTAAAAAAAGGAAATCAATGCTGATTAAAAAGGGCTCTTGTTTTCGGTGTTTGGGCATCGGGCATTTGAGTGCTTCATGTAAGGCGAAAGTCAAATGCAATATTTGTGGGAAAAGACATCTTGACATTATGTGTTGGGATGAAAATAAACGTTCCGACATTAATAAAGATAAACCAAACAAACGTTCTGAAATAAATGAGAACACAACACTTGCGAATAACGAATGCTCTAGGGAAGTTTATCTTCAAACTTTAGTTGTGTACATTAAAGAAAATAATTTGAAACATTTTTTAAGACTAATTATCGATTTAGGATCCCAAAGGTCTTACATTTCAAAATTTGCTGCAAGAAAAATGAAATTAACTGGATTAGGAGAGGAATACGTGAGTCATGGGTTATTTGGGGGAATTACACATGCGGAAACGCATCAACGATACCTCATTAATCAGTCAAGTATTGATGAAAGCTACTACTTTGAATTAGAAGTTTTAGATCAAAAGGAAATTTGTGCTTCTCTGCCTAAAATGACTGATCCTCATTATTTAAAACGATTGAAGGATATGAATATTCAACTTAGTGATGCAGCGATAAATGAAGATTCCTGCTTGCATGAAAAGAATCTTAACGAAATTAATTTGCTTATTGGTGCTGATTACGCTGGTAAATTGTTAACAGGAAATATAAAACATATTTCAGGAAGCTTGGTTGCGGTAGAAACTCGACTAGGGTGGACTATCATGGGTAAATCTGATATAGAAACCACAGAAACAAATAGTTCAATGTTAGTATTGTCACTACATGTAAACAATGCGATGATTACAGATCTCTGGAATTTAGACAATTTGGGAATTAAGGATGATTGTTCGAAACGTACTCAAATAGAAACCCAAGAGCTTGCCTTAGAACATTTCAGAAAAACAGTTTGTAGGGACAGTACAGGAAGATACAAGGTTAATTTACCCTGGTTAGATCCACACCCTCCTTTACTTGACAACAAAGAGTTAGCTCGGAAAAGACTCAAGCATACAGTAAGGTCCCTAAAATCGAAGAATCGATTAACAGAGTATCAAGAGGTTTTTTACCAGTGGGAAAAAGAAGGCATCATTGAGGAAGTTGACCAAAAGAAAGCTGGTCCTGCGGGTCTGGGTACACATTATCTGCCTCATAGAGCAGTGTTTAAAGATAATTCCACCACTAAAGTGCGTCCTGTATTCGATGGATCCGCTAAGACAAGAAATTCCGTATCAATAAACGAATGTGTTGAGAAAGGTCCCAACCTTATTGAGCTGATCCCCGCTATTCTAAACCGATTTAGGTGGGGAAAAATCGGAGTTATTTCGGATATCAAGCAAGCTTTTTTACAAATAGCCTTAAATGATTCCGACAGAGATGTTCTACGATTCCTATGGTGGAAGGAAGGAGATCCCCAAAAAGAAGTCACCTATAGGCATTGCCGGGTCGTGTTCGGCATTTCAAGCTCCCCATTTTTACTCTTAGCAGTTTTGAATCATGTTTTAGATCAAGTAGAAGAGCCATTTAAGACTTGCAATGAAACTGAAAAATTCATTGTATGTTGATAATTGTGTTGCAAGCGTGGACTCGGTTGCTGAATTGGAACATTTTAGAACAAAAACACAGAAAATTCTAAAACCAGCTAAATTTGATTTACGTGGATGGAAAAATAATTTTCTACCTGAAATAGAAGAACCGGTCAGTGATAGTTTTATTGCCGACGAAGAAAAGGAAGTACCAGTGTTAGGTTTAGCATGGGATAGAGAAAACGATAACTTATCCTGCCAACTGATCCAAACAGGGAACAAAGATGAACAAATTACAAAGAGGAGAATTTTGTCTGTAGCTCACCAAATATTCGACCCAATAGGATTCACTTGCCCAGTAACATTAATGCCAAAATTGCTCCTTCAAGAATGCTGGAAATTAGGAATCTCTTGGGATTCAAAATTACCGGAAGAAATAATTCAAAAATTTGAAAAATGGAAAAAGGGATTATCCGAACTGAAATATTTAAAAATTCCGCGTAGACTTTCTCATTTAGATCTGAGTGAATCGAAGCTGACTCTCCACACTTTCTGTGATGCGTCAAAATTGGCATATGCTGCGTGTGTATTTTTAAGAGTAGAAAACGATTGTGAAGTCACTTGCCAATTAATTCAAGCTCGATCTAGAGTTGCTCCATTGAAAAAGGATATCCATTCCAAGGATGGAACTACTAGCATGCAATATTGGAGCTAGATTGGCCAATTCAGTGAAGACGGATTTGAGTTTGGAAGGAATTGAATCATTTTTCTGGAGTGATTCCATGGACGCTCTGTATTGGATTACGAAAGAAGGCCCTTGGATGATTTTTGTATCCAACAGAGTCAGCGAAATTAGAAGACTCTCAAAAACATCTGAATGGAATTTTGTTCCTGGAGCACAAAATATTGCTGATCTACCGTCAAGAGGATGCTCGGTAAAAAACTTACTGAAGGAACAATGGCACGAAGGACCTGCATGGCTAAGAGACTCGAGAGATAAATGGCCAAATTTCGCACTTTCACCTGATGAAAATAACATAAGTGTTGAAAAGAAGAAGATTATAGTATGGTCTTTGAATCAGAAGAGTGACGAATTCTATAACAATATCTCTTCCAACAAGAAAATAATTAGAGTTACAGGTTGGATATATCGATTTTATGAAAATTCTAGAGGATTAAGAAAAAAATCGGGAAATTTGTCTAACGAAGAAATTAAAAGAGCTGAGCTAAAAATCTTGAGAAAAGTTCAACATGATGAATTGAGTGAGAAGACTCATCATCTGAAACCTTTGGCAACATTTACGGACGATGATGGAATTTTAAGAGTTAAAACGAAGCATACGATGAGTAAAGAAGATGACAATTTCAAAATTCCAATAGTTCTACCATCCGATCATCATGTTGTGAAGAGTCTTAGTTTAGGCAAACATCAAGAGCTTGGACATCCAGGAAGGAGTACAATCTTTAATGGTGGCTCTTAGAGAAAATTATTGGATTCTTAAAAGCCAAAGAACTATCAAGAAGATAATCAGAACCTGTGTCGTTTGCCAAAGATTTAGTGTCAAACAACCCGACATTCCAGAAGGTACATTGCCAGAGGATCGAGTACGAGAGGCCTCGGTATTCGAAGTTATTGGGGTGGACGTCGCTGGTCCTTTGATTATAAAAGAAAATAAGAAAGTTTGGATCCTTATTTTTACTTGTGCTGTCTATCGCGCTGTTCATTTGGAACTACTAGCAGCTTTGTCAACAGACAATTTCATTTTAGCTCTGAGAAGATTTATAGCGAGAAGAGGTCGCCCGACCATTATTTACTCGGATAATGGCACGAATTTCATCGGCGCGGACAACTCCTTAAAAAAGGTCAACATTGAAAAATTGAAAATAGCATTTGCTCCCATAATCTGCAAATTCATTCCTCCAAGCGCGCCCTGGTGGGGTGGGTTCTGGGAGCGTTTGATAGGCATGCTAAAAAGAATCCTAAGAAAAGTCTTAGGTTGCTCTTCTTTGAACTACCAAGAAATGGAGACAGTACTCTGCGACTGCGAAAGTCAATTAAATTCTCGTCCTCTGACTTACATCAGTGACGATCCCGATGATCTGCATCCTTTAACGCCTGAACTGTTCATAAAAGGCACTAGCAGTAGTCTCACAGTAGACTTAGACAAACTAAAATCAGACAAGAAAGAATTAAACAAACGACTCATCTATAGGAGAAAATTGATGTCGGATTTGCGCTTCAGATTTCGTAGTGAATACTTGAGTCAGTTGCGGCAGAGGCCATTTATGAAAAGAAAAATCTATCATCCTAAGATAGGTGATATCGTCTTGATATGGGATGAAAACCTGAAAAGAATATATTGGCCTCTGGGTAGAATCCTATCAATTTATATCAGCAAAGATTCCATTGCAAGAACGGCTAAGATAAAAACGAAATCAGGAATACTGATTAGGCCTATTCGGAAGCTATGTCCCTTGGAACTGGATGAAGAAAAACTCCCCATCAACGACGAACCTAAAAGAAATGATACTAAAAGTCAAGAAATTCCTGAAGCTATTCCGGATGCACCTGAGACTACTGGGCTTCCTCCAGTCACCACGAGATTTGGACGGTTAGTTCGATTGCCGGACAAATACAGACCATGATGTGCTATGTTGAATTCCGTTTGAGCAAAACCCCGAAACTCAAGTGGGGAGTGTTCAAAAAAGACTTGTCTTCAGTTGCCTGCTAGAGGGCGCTCGAAGCGAGTTTCAGGACAGAACTTTATATACGAACTGAGAAGGAGTGTAGTAGCAAGTAGCGCAACTGCGTGTACGCGTCTAGTCTGTTTGTGTATAAGTGTACTATTAGAATTTAGAATGTAGTATGTAGTTTTCAATATACATATTTAAAATCACTAAATTTGTTGAGTGAGTTTTTTTCACCAGGGATAAGACGTGAATTGCAGCCACTTAGAATGTCTTGACGAAGCAAGCTCTCCCCGGGAAGAAACACGACAGAATGAGGTAGGAGTTTCAATTTCAGTATTGTTTATGACTACTTAATTCTGAAAATAGTAAAATAAATTTTTTACAGTATAAGCAAAGGAGAGTCAGAGGGGACATGATTCATTTGTTTAAATTTATCAAAATGAAAGATGTTAATGGTTTAAACTTTTGAACAGAAAGCAGGACAAGGGGTAATTATTTTAAGTTATTCAAATCTCAGGCTAACCTTGAAATGGGGAAAAATTGTAGGCACTTGGAACAGCGTACAGAAGGGGCGGTAATGAGCAAAGGGGTGGATAGGTGTAAGAGGGCAATTAGATCTGGGCCCAACTAGGCTAGTCCTATTCATTGGGGACTAATAAACTGACTAGGACTAGCGTAGTTGGGCCCAGATCCTAATGCTGCTCGTCACATTTGTATTTGTTTCTCCAATTAATTGGTATAAATCAGCCAATTGAACATAATTGAGAAAACAGATACTGATTAGTGCCCATCAATCAGGGCATCTCCAAGTACTATGATGGTAAGAAAATAGTTTTTCTGCATTAGAGGTGAGATGTTTTCATGTTGCACAAAAGTTCAGTTGACGTCTTTACGAAATGGCTTTGATTACCTAATGTTACATCTCAAACCTCATTGCCTTTTCTTACTGCTTAATGTAGTGTTGCACTTTCACCAGCCATTAAAAAATGAAGTAGAATATTTTTGATCAACTTGAGAAAAAACTGCTGATTTTTAAAAGTTGATTGCAGACTGGGGCATCACACTTTTGACTGTAGACCTTTCAAAAAAGTTTTCTTCTTAGAATATTATGAAAATAAATTTCCAGACTTTTTTTTGTTAAATTCCTTATTTTTTCTCAGCCCCCCTCCTCTTTCCCAAAATTTAATAAATATCCAAACTATTGTACATTTCAGGTTTACTGCACATTTCAATCTGCCGCTTTTCTTTTCTTTCTTTATTTTATCTTCAGAAATCTGCCTTAAATCACCAGAAGCCATGGCACAGACTGTGGCATTGAAATTTTTAGGGGGTGTTTTGAAAAGTAATTTTTTTTTTGGGGGGGGGGTCTTCCTTTTGGGGGTACTTTGCCATATTAAGGGGGTGCACACCTGCTCTTAGTAGGGGGCATCCCTATACTTGCAATGGGGTGAGTAGATTTAAGAGGGCTCTTGATCTTCATTGAGATTGATAAATCAACTAGGACCAACCTAGCTGGGCCCAGAGCCTGTTGCTGGTCGTCACTTTTGCTACCGTATTATATTTTAAAATGCAAACTTTTGTAAAAAAGCAATTTTTAAAAAGTTTTGTGAATATGCCAATTTTATTACATTATATTGGTCAAGGTGCCTATTTTCTAGATTTTTTTTTTTTTTTTTTGATGAAAAGTACTGATAAACAGCAGTAAAATCAGAAGTATATTTGGCCCTGACTAATCTAAAGCTAAAAATAGCGTAAAAAATCGGATTGATTGATCGTAATTGTAAGAATTAGAAAAAGATCAAGATGCATGATGAGCAAAAGTTGACAGGTATGCATTGCTACAAAAAGAAAACTTACTGTTGTTTGACCTATTTTGTTTTTTTATTTCCCATTTATTTAATTCTCAATTTTCAACACTAAAACTGAAAGGGAAACTACGGTTTTAAAATCCAGAAGGATGATAAGGAAACCCAGAATTCTGGGGCACACCCAGGGATGCCCTAAACTAGGGTTTCTATTATACGAAAAAATATGAGTGAGAAAATCTCACCTCTTTCGAAATTGGGGAGCAATTTTGAAAAATTGAAAGAGATTTTCAAAAAAAAATCCAGTTTTAACAGATGTGATAAAATCGCAAGAAAGTCCTGCATTAAAGTATTTTTCAAGTAAAATTTCTTTTAAAAGCGCGCATTCAGAAACCCTGCCTTCAACTAAAACTTTTGGGAGCGGGAAAATTCTCAATTTGATAAATAAAATTCCAATTTTAACAGATGATAAAATAAAAGTATGCACAGTGCGCACATATCATGTCACCCATTGATTCTAATGAGAAGGAACGTCAGGCATCATTAAAAAGATTTCAAAAAATAAAATAAAGTTAAAAATAATGTCTCCAAATCTGCTGAATCATCAGCAAAATTTGCCAAATAAGGATTTTTTGGGAGGTCATAGTGACTTCTTGTGTCTTCCTATCGGGGCACCCCTGGGTACAACCAAAATACAATCACCTCTGACGATTTCACCTCACAGTGGTTCTAAATTTATGTTTATCTAAAATTTTCTTTTCGGAGCTAATTTTAGCTTTTTATGAACTGTTCAAAATTGAAAGGAAAATCATTTCAATAAAAATGAAATATGGGAATGAAGTCAGGGCTCTAGAGAGCCAAGGCGGGCTCCTAGTCAGTTTCGTCACCTCGGGTCCCCGCTCCGCGTTCTTTAAAAAAAGAGAAAAAGAGGAATGAAAAAAAAAGAAGAAAATAAAAAAAAGAGGGGTGTGGGGTATCAAAACTGCTTACTAGAAAACAATTAACTCTATTTTAAGTGCCACAACAGTAAATACCAAAAGAGTAAATTTTACAAACAATTATAATTTTAATTCAGGAATACTGCTTGGTAATTAATTCAAAATGAAAAAAATATAACACAGAAATTCACACATCAAAACCAAATTTTCATACATTGAAACTATGCACATACACAATATTGAACTTATTTTAAAGCAATCTTCCTAGTTTTCTGATTTGCAAAATGAGTTCTAACTTTATTGAAGTTCAAGTTTCTTGAAAGCTTGTCCTCGCGCTATTTGACAATCAATCTTAAAATAAAAGTGTTTGATGAATAGGTAGTATTTTATCAATAATAAATCTTCGTTTATCATGTAAGATGAAAAACTAAGCTTTAAAATAAAATGTCTTTGTACAATGCCATGAAAAACTTGCTTTCTTTTATTTATTATTAAAGTTACAAAAAGTTCATTTTTGAAAGTATTGCAGTTTTAGAGTGATAGACAAGGAGATGGGTAAAAATACACAGACAAGCCCCTAAAGGGCTATTCACTTATTGAACATTTGTCACATTCGCACCGATTATTTCCACCTGAAACAGATTTTCTTTGCTGGTTGCCATGATAGCAAGCCATCTTGGGTGGGACCCGTTTCGATCAGAAGAAACCTTGATCTCTGGCGGATACAAGGGGAGGGACTCCCCCCCCCCCCAAACCGTTGACAACAGTATCCGTCCACATTGTGCTCAAACACTTTATGCATAAAATGAAAATGATTATATTATCTTTACAATTCATTAATTATTTTTTAAAGTAAACATTTGAACTACTATTTTGTTTCATTGTTTATGAAAATAATTAGCAACGTTTATCCTAATTGGCTGTTTTATTCCTCGTCGATTTGATGTTTTTTAATGTCCCCTAAACAGTTTCAGAAATTTTTTGTACCCAAAATCATAGGTTTGTTTATGTAGCAGGAGAGGGAGGGGGGTCAGTCTTTGGTATGACCCCCCCCCCCCCAAAAAAAAAAACGTTTTCTATATCCGCCCCTGAATCTGAAGGGCGTTAAAGAAATTTTTTGTACCCAAAACAGTTCGTTTATGGAGAGGGAGAGGGAGGGGGGGGGTCATTCTTTGGTATGACCCCTCCCCCTTAAACATTTTCTGTATCCGCCTCTGTATCTGAAGGGCGTCAAAGGTAGGACATCATTTCATTGGTTTCCACCAAGCGGTGTGCTCTTCTCTCTAGTGGGTGAATTCAGCTGCGTGACTGATGTACGGCAATTGTATGTGAATGCTACTCTGTTTTCGTAGGCAGTCCGTCATGCCGGAAAAGGGACGGGCAGGACAGATGGACAATAAGTGAATAGCCCTTAATAGTGTAAATATAACCCTGACCTCAGTAATACTATTTGCAATTCTCAATTCAAAACACTCTCATGATTTCTTGTGATTGTTCATTTTTAGAGAGGGGTGGGGGCGAATCCCCCATCCCCTCTCTAAAAAAGAATATATATATATATATACACACACACACAAAAGTTTGCATGCACAAAACGATAGATGTTTATTTCACTGCACTTTGACTCTCCCTATCATTAGTGAGAACAGAACATTTGTTTATTTACGAACATTCTAACTAAAAGAAAATTTTATTTCTTACATTTTGGCTTATTCGGGGGTTTTTGTTTGTTTGTTTGTCCCTCCCCCCTTTTTTTCCCTTCCTTTCTCTTTTTCTTTATTTTTTCTGTCTTTCTCTCTGTTTTCTCTTTTTTTTTCTTTCATTTCTTTTTTTTTGGTTTTGACGTGCGCCTCTAAGGCACAGGCAACTAGTTCCCGACTAGGCTGATATGGCCTCTTGCCAGGTCTGAATGAGGTGCAATGAAGGGATTGTTTGAGCAAAAAAAAAAAGGTTTGTGCGAATTCCGACTAATCCTTCAAGAGTTATTCAACTTTCCCCATCTCAAAAACCCACTTTCAAATTTTTTTGCTGTTTATTTGATTATTTAATTTATATATTGCTGTGCCATAAAACCAATGACATAGGTGTAAATTTTTGAGCAATTGTGTTTTACTCAGAAAGTCTTAAGCCCTTCACAATGCTGGTGGAGTAACGACGTAATATTGTATTTAGACTTAAGACTGCTTAAGCAAAGTTTGAAGGAACGATGACACGATTGATTAAAGATTGAAAATTAGTGTTAAAAATTAACAATGTTTAATTCCAAGTCTTAATATAAAAAGTCCAAGTCTTAATTAAAGAATATGTGCTAGAAACGTCTTAGTCATTATTTTGAGTCAATTTATTTTCACACTAAGTATTTCAAATATTTTTTTTCTTCTCCTTGGTCAGCTGTGACATTTGTTTTAGCAGCTGCATCATTGTTCTTTTAGAACATCAATACTATTATTTCTTGTTTTTATTGATATTTTTACAACGCATGGAGCCTAGTTCCGTAATTAAAGAGCCGAGACCATCAATTGATCTCCAAAAATGCATTCGGCATTTTCAGTTTGATACTTGAAGGATGAAAACAACCCCCCCCCCACACACAAAATACCGTATATATGTCACTTTCATACTGATACCTTCATTCTGGTCTTGTACCTCAATTTTTTTTAGTTTTCTACAGTTTAGGCGACGCTCTTTAAAAGGACCCCTGTTGTTGAAAACAAAATCTTTCTCTCTAATGAGAGGTCGTTATAACATGCGGCCTGTTATTAAGTCCTTTTTTTGAAATGCACGAATAATTGCTCAATAATTGCTCGTAATTGCATAATTGCATAATTTTGTAGTTACACTTCCTTTTAAAACAGCTTTGTTTTAAAACAGAATCGAGGAACTAACAAGATAACAAAATAATTTTAAAAAGTTTTTTGTTAGTTTCTATCTCTTTTTAAAAAATTTCTGCTGCAATTGTTGAAGTTTTCCGCTTTTTTGATTTTTTTCAAAAAAAAAAAAAAATTGTAATGACTATTATATGCGTTCAGATTCCATCACTTCTTTGACCCTGTACTAAGAAATAATTCTTTTCAAAGGTCATACTTTACTTTTAGAAATATAAAATGTTTAATTATTAGTTCTCGAAAAGGTAATAATCAAGACAATACAAAAATTGAAACTTAGTTTTGGACGTTATATTGGAATAAAGGGATCAATTTGGACGCTCTAATGGATGGTAAAACAACACTGCATCTATGGAATAGGAAATGGGACTTCATGCATTGGTCGCTATAATGGATGGGTCGCAGTAATAGGAGGTCGTTCTAGAGAGCCTTGACTGTATTCCACACTTTAACAAAGAGCTGATTTCTAAAAATTAATAACAAGTTCACCACAACAATCGTGAATTTACAAAAAAATGAAACTAAAAAAATATCTCTTTATGCAAGCTTGAAATTACAGTGAAACATAAATTAACCCTAATTAAAAATGAATTGAACCATTTAGTTAAAGGAACAACTCAAAGCTGTAACCAGAAAATAATTTGGGGGAGGGTTTGAAAATTATCATGCAGAGCTTTGCGCTATTTTTGCTAATGTTTAAGTCGTCGGTTTAACTATTATAAAAGTGTTTTGTGCAATTAATATAAATATGAAAGACATTTGAATTTTGGAACAATTTTTTTTTTTGGAAATTTTTAACATAAACGAATATTTAAATGCCAAACCGAACTTTTTTTTGGAGGGGGGGGGGAACTCTAAGACCCCCCCCCCTTCTTGTATGCACCCTGTAACAACTGTAAGTAAATACGAGCCTTAAAACTGAAAGTAAAATTCATAAACATGCAATTATAGCTGAAAACTAACAGAGAGTTACAGGTTATAACTTCTACATTTTTATTCTTGTCACACTTAAGAAAAATAAAACTAAGTACAGTGAAACCCTAATTTTTCGTTTCTCAAGGGTCTGGGTCAAAAAAAAAAAAAGTAAAATGCGGAAAAACATAAAACATAGAAAATACAAAGAAAGCAAAAAAAAAACTAAATAAAGTAAAGAGGGCTCTTTTAAAAGGTATAATATCTGTATTTTATAAAATGAACATTATAATGCATACCATTTTAGATCATTTTAACCAGGGTTGGCAAAAACCCGGGTTTTTTTAAAAAAGCCCATGGACCCAGGGTTTTTTGGGTTTTTTTAAATAAAACCCAAAAAAACCCAACTAAAGCTGGGTTTTTTAAAAGAAATGTGGGTTTTTTTGTCTTTTTTTAGGGAAAATGTAGGGTACTTGTAGCATATTGTAGCGTAAGTATATGAACAAAGCACAAGAATTGTCTTGGGGTAAAAAAAGCTGGAAAACTAGTTAAAATTCAGCGTTTTCTGAAGAAGAGTATGAAAGACGACGAAACCCAAGAATGGTGAAGTTTCAGATTTTTTAGTTTCCATGATTACCAACAGTTAAGGCAAAATTACTTCTTGAGTGATAAAATCTATTGTTCGTTTTTAATTACTACTATTTTTGTTTTTTTTTTGCATTTTATTTTATTGTATTTCATTTTTTTATGCAAAACTACTGTAGAACCTCAAGTAGTTTAAATCCCTATTTACTGAATTCCAGCTTAATCAAGACATTTCTTTAAATTTTATGTTGCCTGTTTTTCTATTTCTGTGTACAGATTAAGAAATATTAAACTTTTTTGTAAGATAATGAAAATACTGTACATCCTATTCTGTTTTCTGTCCGACCATTTGTAAAACCTGTTAATTTCTAAAAAAAATATAACTTGTTCATTCGAAATTTGTGACGTGTCGGGTTGCAGAAAATAATTCACATGAAAGCCTTTTAGCTAGAGTAGTTTCCTCTGTACAATCTACAAATATTGAGAAAACCAGCCGTGACAGGACTTAGTCAAGATAATTTGAGTTATTTATTGACCATTTAAAGATAAAAGTTAAATATATATTTTTTAAATCTTTGAAGTATTTTTAATGCCGTTAAGAGTTAAGAAATACTATTAAAGTTCAAAATTCATTTTTTATGTCCATTGTCTGTGGTGAAGAACAAATAAAATAGAAGTTTAAATTGTAAAAGTATTTAAATTAATTACTTTTTTTAAAAACTTCTCAAAAAATTTTAAAAAACCCAAAAGTGGGCTAAATAATGGGTTTTTTTAAATGGGTTTTTTCAAAAAAACCCATTGGGTCCAACCCAATTGGGTCCAATCCGGCCAACCCTGATTTTAACACATTTCATTGTGAATCCAAGCATTGGGTTGAATTAAACTGTAATAGTGGATTGGTTTTTTTTTAGCCATTTAGTTCAAAGTAAATGAAGCATCTTCCAGGATTGAAATACTTTGCAAGTTTTTTTCCTGTTCTTTATGAGAAAGAAAATTGTCTTTCCCAATCTGTTAGCTTATTAATGCAATATTGAATGAAGGCACGGGCTGTGCATACAGCACTTCTTCATTTTCATTGGCGGACTATAGGTATATAAGGTCGGCTGCGGATGGAGTTGAAGCATTTCTGTTTTCATAGATTAACTTTTAACAGCGGAGATTAGCTACACAGAAACATATTGCTTATTTTGGAACATTTTTCATCTTTTCATTTCCCAGGAAAAACATGAAATGCGGGAAACTCATGAATAACAAACTTTTCATTCGGGCTAAATTAACATCATTAGTAAACAAAAAACTGGGACTTGATGAAAAAACGCGAACTGCGGGGGAAAGTAGATTCGGGGGATGTATAATCGGAGCTTCACTGTAGTACAGTTTTCTACATATCAAACAAGGAATGTTTAAATCAAAACTTACTTGTCTCCACCAGTATCAGAACTTGTAAGACTAGATGATTCAGATTCAAAACTATGAAAACTATTACAATTATCACTTCTTTCTTCTGAACAATGCCGCCTGGGCAACATATTATCTAAAAAAAGGGGAAAATATTGCTTCAGTTTAAGTTACACAAGACCATGTATCCAAATAAAACAAACCAATACTAACAGTCAAGCAAAAGTAATGCATGTAGTGTGTGACAAATGAATTATTATATGTTTGATATCTTGAATGTTTCAGGTACTGTCCTATTTGGAGCATATTTCACTTATTTTTGTTATCCTATGTCTTAAATATTTGAAAGTTTGAAACTGCTCTTTCAATAAATAAATACATAAATATATAAATAAAAAGTTTCAATGCATAATTGTGAAACAGTCAATTCTGAAACTGACTTGGCCTGGTAAAAAAAAAAAAATCAGAATTGATTTTATCTATGTTTTAAACATATTTCTTTAAAATAAACTATCATTATTTTAAAGAATACAATATATTGAATACTGATACATTGGATATCAGTAAATAAAAAATGACAAAACAAAGTTTTTTTAAATAAAATGAATAACACTTTAGGAGGAATCCTTTGCGTTGTTATTTGGGATATCCCCTCCCCTCCCTACTAGGTCACTACTTTCATCTTCTATCCTTATAAAATTTTGCAGCTTTTAATTGTTAAATTCTACAGAAAACACAACTAATAATAATAATAATTTTTATGGAAAATGCTTTTCAGTCCTAACCCTATGCTTTAAAAAATGACACAATTAAAAAAAAAAAATTCTAAATGGAGAAAACAGAAAAAGGGATAAAATTCCAAAAATCTAAACCTTAAACTTAAAAGAGAAAGTTTTTTTTTTTTTCAGAAAAAAAATATATTATAATCAAAATGAAATTGAATGACAAGGCCCATTTACCAATGATGGAGTAGAATAGAAATCAAATGTTCTTCACCCCCCAAAAGTGTAGAAGGTTACATATTTCTTCATAGTTTGATCAGTTTTTCAGATATCCCTAACAGGCCTGTAATTTAGGTGGGCCAGGGCCGGATTTAGAGGAGGGCAGCAGGCGGGGCTACTGCCCTGGGGCCTCCACAACAAAGAGGCCCCCGAAATAAAATTTTTACAAAATATCCTAACTTTCACGGGTCGAAAATATCGGATATATACATATATATCAAAATATTTGGATATATATCAATGTAATCGGATATTTTCGAAAATATGATTTTTTTGAACCCTAATTAGGGGCCTCCACTTCTTTGTTGCCAAGGGGCCTCCACACTTCCGAATCCGGCTCTGAGGTGGGCCAGGGCCTGCCCCTGCTCCCCCCCCCCCCCCCCCGCTTTCAAAAATTAATGTTTTAACTATAAGCGTAATGTTTTCCAATTTTTCCTATACGCAACAAGATGATGTTTATTTTCAGTGTCACCATCATATTTAACTTCACAGGGATGTTTAAATCAGACTTCAATGGGATAAAACAAATGAAAACGAGGATATCTGGAAAACCATCAAATCAAATGGAAGGATTTTAACTCTAAGGGACCAATGAGCAAAATTTAGGGAGTTTTAATACTATTTTTTTTATGTTATCAGCAATAGCCCTTCTCCTAACAAGTTATAATAGAGTATGCCTCCCAATGTAATAATGCAAGTGTTGTTGTTTAACCAGAGGCGTAGCTAGACCCGACTTTCGGGGGGGGGGGGGGTACTTCTTATTTATATATATACAGATGGGGGACAAAATAATATGAACACCTGTGAAATAAGGAAAAATCTTTATTAATAGGGGGTTGGACCACCCTTTGATTGAAGAACAGATTGAATGCGGCGAGGAATAGATGCATAAAGGTCATGGACAATATTTAAAGGAATATTAAGCCATTCCTCCTGCAGAATGGTCTCTAATTCCGAAAGTCCGGATGGAGGTGGAAATCGGGAACGAAGTTTGGACTCTAAATATCCCCATAAATGTTCAATAATATTTAAGTCTAGAGACTGAGGGGGCCAGGCGAGATGTTCAACTTCACTGTCATGCTCTTCGAACCATTCTTGGACACATCTGGCAGTGTGTATGGGGGCGTTGTCGTCTTGAAAAAGCGGTCGCTCTCTAGGGAACACATTCTGGACAAACGGATGGACATGATCCTCTAGAATGCTCAGATAGTGATTAGATTTGAAACGCCCATGCAGAATAACAAGTGGCCCAAGACCACGCCAAGATATCGCACCCCATACCATAATTGAGCCACCCCCATGCTTCACAGTCGGCAAGAGGCATTCAGGATTAAAGGCTTCTGAGGGCGTTCGTCAGACATAAACGCGCCCGGTAGTCTGAAGTAGGGTAAATGATGATTCATCTGACCATATTACCTGTTGCCACATCTGTGGGGACCAAACTTTGTGGTCTCTGCACCAATGGCGTCGCTTGAAAGCATTAGTTGCTGTCACCAAGGGCTTTCGAATTGCCACTCTGTGATAAATGTTCGCAGCATGAAGTTCCCTTTTGACAGTTTTTGTTGAAACGGGGTCCTGGAGATGGCTGTTCATTTCAGATGTTATTTCGGATAAGGATTGCTTGCGCTTTCGGGCTACTATGCGCTTCAAAGCTCTTCTATCCCTATTAGCAAGCTTTGACTTTCGGCCACTGTGGTGCTTTGAAGACGCCGTCTTACCTTCTTTCGTGTATGCTGTCATAACCTCTAACACCATACCTCTTGCACACCCCAAAAGCTTTGCTGTTTCCGTAACCGATGCTCCACTTAAACGCGCCCCAACAATCATTCCTCTTTGGAACTCTGTAAGGTCTAACATCTCAACTTATTACAGAAATTTAGAACCAAGCACGCAACATTTGTGACTACTGTTGAGACTCTGATAGGTTCCTCTTCATGCTCACCAGGTGGCAGACTTCTGTTGCAGGTGGCGTGGCTGTACTATAGGTGTGAAATACGGCATACTTTTTCATACGTGTTCATATTATTTTGTCTCCCATCTGTATATATATATATATATATATATATATATATGTGTGTGTGTGTGTGTGTAAACTTTTTTTAGTATTAAAAAAAATAAGAGGGAGGTGAATCTTACATACTTTGGAATCGAATGCCCCAAGTTCAATACTTGTGTCAAACAAAACAAAAGCAAACAATTTTTTTTATATTTTTCTAATGTTATGGAAAATTCAACTTTTTTTTTTCTTTTTCCTCCATTTAATTTAAAATGAAATTTTCTAGCAACGTCTTGTCAAAACCAGTCAATCCAAACCAATGAGCATGTTCCGTTCATTTCAAAGTGACTGCTTAATTTAGAGGCTAACACACATCTACAAAAGCTGGCATCCCTGAAAGCTAATAGATACTTCCATTTCCGCCTGTAAACTGGATGTTCGACTTTCAATCTCATTGGTGGACTGACTATAAAGACTTTTTACTAACTTGGTTTGCACTAAAAGTATGACAAAAATAAAAAGACTTCTTGAATTATAACCAGCAAAAAATGAAATTGCTTTTCATATTGTTATATTTATATGTTGCTTTTTATGTATTTACATTTATGCTAATTTTAAAGCAGTTAATAAAATTTGATTGAAAAAAAATAGGGAAGAAATATAGGCAGTAGAAAGTTATTCGCTCAAAGCTGCATCAGGGTTCGTACTCAATTTCAGAAATAAAATGAAGGAGTTTTGGAGGAGTTTTGAACGAATAAAATGAGATTTTGAAGGAGTACTAATGGGCTGTCATTAAATAATGTCACACTTTTTTCAACATATTTGACACCCTTTCCCCTTTATCAAAGTGTCACACTTCACCTAACTCCTCTTCTTGTCACATTTCATATTTTTTATAAATATTTTGTTACAATGACTGTCTGTATAATAATAACATATTTATGTATTTTTAAATATTTAAACAAGTAGAAAGTCGTCCGTCAAGGTATGATGGATGAAAATTGTTTCTACATTTGAACGAAGCCATTGCCTTGTTTGGTGATATTTTGATAGTTGACATTTTAACCCTAAATCCAGTGGATTAACCCTAAACTCCAGTAGATAGCGTTTTTTGTTGACCTTTTTTACGTTTCTTCATTCTCCTAAAATGACAGTCTAATCAGTAAAACAGTTTAGCCCTATCAAAATAAAGAATTTCCCTGCATTTTAAACATTACCGAAACATATTATCAAAATTATAATACCGTGGTGTGAGTTTCATTGTTGATGATGTCACGTTACTCGATCATTGGCTATTATATTTATGAGGATAATTAGACAATCTGACTTTAACTGCTGAGGTTGAGGGGAAAACAATAATCATAAAACTTGAAAAAATAGCCAAGCACCATTTAAGCATGTTTTACTTCATTTATGAAATGTCTCAGTCATTTAATAATATTTTCACCTTCAACTTTTGTGACTTAACTATGATCAATTTGTAAATCACATCTTTAAGAAAAAAAATTAAAATTACTACATTAAAACCGCCCTTATACAATCGCCCTTGGGACTAAGTTGTTGATCGAAGTATTTTAAGTTACTGTCATAGAGGAAGATTATGTAGTCTTGAACTAAAAAAGAAGGAGTTTTGAAGGAGTTCAAACCAAAATGAAGGAGTTTGAAGGGCCCTTCAAAAAAATTTCTTAGATGAAGGAGTATTGGAGGAGTTTCGAAGGAGAGTACGAACCCTGTGCATACCGCATGTTCTCCTCTCAAGTTTCTATTTTTATTTTTATTAGCTCTTTTAGAATTTACATAAATATCTATTTGAGAGAGCAACAGCAATTTTCGAGTGTTATAAACACAAGTCTTTTTTATTTTCTACTTTTTAATGCGAACCAAGCTAACAGAAATAGTCTAGATTCATTTCATTTTTTAACATTTTATTCATGCAATGCTATGCAGTTTTTCTTTTTAATTAAAATAAAATCACCTTCAGAAGGGTCCGATAAGACTAGGGCTGCTTTGCAGACTGTACTTCGTTTTCTTCAGATGGGTTAACTTTCTTTTTTTTAGAGCAATCTTTTTCTTCATTTTCATTTTTTTTTTCTTAGGGTTTAAAAAAGCTTGTTGTCGGTTTTGCTCGCTTCATTATGCATCAACTTTCACTTAGAATGTACTATTTTAAACAGACTGTACGTTTCCTAAAGAATACGCAGTAAATATTTAATGAAAAATCAATGTGATTGCGATGTATACTCTGGTTAGCAAAGGTCGTTTTGACTATGACCTATGACACACACGAGACCAGACCAACAAAAACCTCTATCGTCTCAAATTCCAGTTATGCTATCATTTTTGGATTCGAAGCCCAATGATCTTTAAAGCAGCAAACAAAAACATTTTCTTCAACTCAGAAACAGAGGAATTGTCTTCAAGAGCTAAGGGGGCAGTGGAAAAAAGGGAGAAATGCGTTCCACGAATAGGCTTTCTAGGAAGATTAACAAAAGGACAGTCGTTTCGCGCACTTTCTTGGAAGACGAGTAAAGGGGTGAAATTCACAGGTTTTGCATTTAAGATGAACATTTCAAGTTCATGGTTAAAGATCATTCAAGTTAAAAGCCATTTCGCTCTGTTATCTGGATTAGTACTGTTCTTTGGTTGCTCTCTTTCTTAAAATCGTGATTCCTTAGAAAACCGAAATGATAGGAGTAAAAAGAAAGTATAAGATTTTTTCAAATGATGAAAAAAGGAAAATCGTAGAGTATTGGCCAAGTTAGATTTGCAGCAATTTCTAACCTCAAGAGAATAAATAATGAATCCAAAAAAAAAAATCAGGGACCAAAAAGCAATAAGACTTTTTCTTGAAAAAGATATGCTTAAAGTTTCTTTTACTGTCAAAATGATTCCTTAAACTTGGAATAAAGCACTTAATAATGTAATAATAGAATAAATACCTAACAAAACTAATACAGAGGAATTTTAATCAAGAGCCCACATTGTCTTTAGTATCGATTTGAAATTTTCACCATCATATTCCAAATTTCTATAAAGTTTCTCAAAGCCCCCCATATCTCAAAACCTTTTTTCTTCCCTGTGAAATTCGAAGTATACAGATTCGACTGTATGCAATATTCCCACTGCGCCACTCATAAAATTAAACATATTTAGCAATTTGCAGAATCGATGACGAAGAAAGGCTGCATATATGACGTGGATTTAACAAATCAATCTCATTTCTAAAGCGAAGTGTCAAATTTCAGTCAATTATCAAAAAACTGTCACAGTAGAGGGAGGCGTCTTTATGCTTGTGGAGCAGATTTTCAATGGCATTGGGGATTCGGGGGGGGGGGGTGACTTTTGACCTTTGTTACTCAGAAAAAGTCGTTTTGATTTTTTTTTCTTTTTCTTCTTTCTTTTCTCTTTTCTTTTTCTCTTTTTTTTTGAGACAAACGTTTTGTGGGGGGGGGAGGGGTTGTCCCCAAACCCTCCCCTTAGCTACATCCCTGTGTTTAACATTTAAGTTCATATATGCACTCTTTTACTATTTTTTTTTTCTTTGAAAAATGTGATTCAAGACTAATCAAATTTAGTTTTTTTTTCCCTTCAACTGACATTTTTTGTGGTAAAAATCAATAAAATACATGCAACAAAGAGCCATAGTAAATGTTTTAAAAATTTTTTAAAAAACACTTCTACTCACATTTTACTCATATGACTGATAATTGCATATTTCATATTATTAACTCTTACTATGAGCTACAAGAGTTTTTTGAAAACTTTCAAGGTTTGAAACTAAATATTTGGGAGTGTTGACTGTATTTATTATGTTACAATAAGCGATGTTTGGTTTTATGTATAAACAACCTGCACAAAAATCAACAAAAAGGGAAGCTCATTATATTTACCATCTAAAACTAAACGATGCTGAACATTCCAACCACCATTTCTTTGGATCTAGAGAAAAAGAAATTCATTTACAAAAAAAAACTAATTTAGCTACATAAAGATCATACATGCATAAGAAGACCAGGTCAAACTCAGTTTTCTAATTTGCATTCATTGCAGTATCATGCACAAAAACAAAAAGTATGCTGAATCCTTTGCATTGTGGGAAAACATTTTAACTGCACATAAAGGATATCATGAAAACATAGAGCGGGGAAAATCTTAAAATTATATCAATAAGTACATTTTTGTAAGTTCTTGATTCCAACTGAGCATTTTGAAAAATTGTTGAAAATCTTCACTTGAATTACAATAAAGAATTGTATAAACTAATACTTGGAACACAAAATATATCAAAGGTTATGAAATATTTATGATGATTAAAAAGATGTAGCTCTTCCACTATTAAACATAAAATTATAAATAACTGCTCCTTAGTCGGAACTAAGGTTAAATTCTAACTCAATTACAGGGTCCAGAGAAAACAGTTTTGCCCTTGTTTTGGGCTCATCAATCTGGAATAGCCATAACCAAACTATACATTTACAACCAAAAAATGAAGCTGAGTATATATCTTCAAACTGGTAGCTAAAAATATATTAGCACACTAGCAAGAGAATCCTGGACATAGTACAGCTCCACCTTGAAAAAGCGAAGATAAAAACTGACGTAAAAAGCTGCAAATAACCACCCGATAGCCTGAGTTAATGCAGAATTGTAAGAAAAGAATGACAAAAAACTTTATAGCTATTCCAGACCACTGATGAGCCCAAAATAAGGGTGAAACTGCTATTTCTGGATGCAATAACAGAGCTGCTTGGCATTTGCTTGCAATTCTGCCTTAGCTCAGGCTATGGAACGAGTTTTTATAACTTTTTATCCTCACTTTATGCGTTTCAAAGAGATATTTTCAATGGCTTTGCCAAAACCAATCAGTTTCAAGCTGCTATTACAAAAGAGAATCCCCTGTTTGAATGTCTGGAGAGAAATTCGAAAATGAAAATTTGATCAAATTAATGAATATGAAATAATCTTCGATTTGGATTGCAAATATTTTTAATTTTTAATGTATATAAAACACACATACACACAAAAAAGGAAAAAAACAGAAAAGAAAAGAATAAAAAGTAATTAAAAAAAATCCCATAAATACCAAAATTAACTAAAAGCTTATTCCGAAATGTGTTTAAAGAATCTTAAAGGTATGACAAAAATTATTCTAAGAATAATGTTTTCCCTGAAGTAAGTGTAGCACACATAAAAATAATAAATTCTAAAAAAAAACTTTTTCCCTAGTGGACCCACTGAAAAAACTCAGGTGATTTTTTCAAAATGTAGTTTGCCACAAACCTTGTTTTTAAATCTCAAATGACATAACTGTCACAGTTCATTAACAAATTGCACAAGTAAACTCAAAATTTTTAGCAGCATGCTAAGACTTTAAAAATAAAATTTAATAATTTCATGAATTTAAGTGACTATTCTTCAAATTTAAGACAAATGCATATTTTCCATTATAACCGACCTCAATATCAGAATCTGAAGTTCGAGGACTACTATCTGGACTAGAACATGGAGTACCACCAGGTTTCACACTAGTAAGAGCTTTCAGTTTGCTATGAATTTGATCCAGTTTTGAAACTTCCTATATTAAAAAAATGAAGAAAGAATAATTAAAACATGAATCATTTTGACCTTTTTTTACATATTAGAGGAACATTAAAATTATTTTTTGGATTAAGATTGATTGACGAAACTCATTTAAGCCTTTGAAAATTTTAAATTTTAGTCCTATTTTATCCCCTGGGAGTTTATCATTGACATATTATGCTTCCCTCAGCCCTGGAGAGGCATAATCTAATCAAGACTGTTAAATATTTCTTTAGGAACAACTTTAATCAAACTTGGTGGGCAGTAATGTCCTACTGCATTATTTAGACTAAGCAGAATCAAAAGGAGCATTAGTAGCTGAATAAAAACAGCATTAAAAACATTGAAAGCTAGACTCATGTTTAAAACAATCTTAGCGTTCTTCCTTAAAAAATAGAAAACACTTTACGAATTTGTTCAATTTTTACTACCATTTATATCTATAAAATGTGAAATAGACTATGATATGAAAAGCTTCAATTCATTTATTCATTCATAGCCATTCATTTATTTATTCATTCATTCATAACAAATGCAGAATTATTATTTCTCACTAATTTACTTAATTTTATTTTATTTATTTATTTACTATAAAATATTTGTTTAAAGTTTTTTTCTTCTTTCTATATCTAAAAAAATATGTTTCTTAAAGAACTATTCAATGCATTGGAAGATCATGTAAAATTGTTAAAAAATTCTCCTTTTTTCATATAAATGAAAAAAAAAAAAAAACACTTGAAACAAGTGAAAATTAGAAAATGATAGTGCAAAAAATGTTGAGTGATTTTCAACTTATTTATTAATTTTATTTTCAAAATAAACATTAAGCGGCATAAACCTCCTTCAACTATTTTATTATTTTCAATAACTTTCATAAATACAATACAACCTCGATATCTTGAATCTCTCAGAAAGAGAAAAAAATTAGATAAAGAATTTTTGAGTTATAAAGGTTTTGAAAAAACTACACTGCTAAGTTTTACACAATACAGTGAAGCACCATTTATACGTTTCTCTTTTATACGTTTTTATCAATTACACGTTTTTAAATTGGTCCCTGCAGAGTCTAATACACATTAATGTACACATATTACACGTTTTTTTCATTTATACGCTTTTTTCATACGGTCCCTTCAAAAACGTATAAACGGTGCTTCATTGTATTACACAAATTTTAGAAATATATATTCTATACTTTGAATGACAATTAAAAAGCTATTCTGCTCAACATTTAGCCAGATTTAAAATTTATTGAGAATTCTGATTCAATGTAACAATATTTTAGTATTCGATTTTTTGACTAATTAGATATTTTCATTTTTTACCAATTTCCATCATCCCATTTTTCTCAAGTGTACCAGAAGGGATTTAAAAATGAAAAGCAATTTTGACTTTTTCCAGTTTGTTTTCATCCACATCCTTCCAAACAAGATTTATCTTCAATAGATGCCTCATTCAATTTAAGCTTTTCAACAGTCTCGTTTGCAGGAGTTAAAAAAAGTGGAATAGGAACACATTTTCATGTTTTTGCTTAAAAAGTGGCCAGCTATGAACAATTGACTCTCTGTCATCAAAGGCAAAAGTCAAAGCAGGCACCTGTTTAAGAGCAGAAGAAGAGAGCAAAGAATCTAACCTTTGGTGAAAACACCGAGATAAAAAAAAAAAGCTACAATGGCTCTTTCATATCCACACTCCCATATTACCTTTCCCAAATTTCTTATTCTTAAACTTTCAAGAAAAGAGGTGAAAACTACAAGCAAATACCTCCCGAACTGGTTCTACTACAAGATTTATAGAGGGAAAAAAGTCAAATCTTTCACAGAAAAAATTTCAATTTATCAAAGTTTTTGAAAAATAAATTTCAAGATAATTATAAATAACATAAATAATTATAGATAATATAGATATAATTTGTATAAGAGCTTATACAAAAAAAAAAACTTTTCAAGACATCAAGGGTTTTCATACATCAAAATTTAACTGAAAACAAATATTTGTTTCAATAAATTGTACTTAATTTCCTAAGTGGTGAGTAAAACAGTTGTTCAACACTGACTTAAGCAACTCATTCACTTTTAATATAAAACAAATATATTTGAAAATTTGCAACATGTTTTAGGCCTCTAGTACTAAAGAAAAGCAAAAAAAAAAAAAAAAAAAACGATAATAATGTTTAGCAAAAATAATGAATTTTAAATTGATAACAAAAGCAAACATAAAAAAATCCAATTACCTGCCGTAGCTGTTCAGTGAATATTTGTAATTGACTTTCACACTTTAACTTCTCTTTATCCATCTGAGCGGTCAGAGATTGCTTTTGCTTGGTTAATTCACTTAACTCAATCTGAAATAAAAATCAACACACTAAAAGTTAAGAACAGTAATAGAAAACTTTTCCTAACAGCTTTAAAAGTTAAGGCAAACATTTTTATATGCAGCCATAAATACCTTCACAAAGAAGCGAGTAGGAACAGATCAAGCAGTTTCATACATATAAAAAAAACATTATCAAGTGGAAAAAGTTTTACTCATAATTTTGCAAAACAATTTGCATAGAGGTGTCTCAGAACGTGTCAGGATCAAAAGTGTTAGGGGAGGGGCTGTAAAATTTTGAAAATCTTCCTGCCTCAAGAGTTTTTAGACAACATAAAATTACAATCATATGTGACAATTAAGTAAAATACACGACTTTTGAGACATCATATTCATCATCTCGAAATCAAATAGCTCCTCCTAAAGAAAACAAAGCCGTGTGAAGAAAATTTGTGTAAGTATTTTAAGAGTTCAGAAATTTTGTTGTCTAAAAATTAACTTCTCAAGATGTTGCTCCCATTTTGTGATATTCGGTGCAGATGGCATATTTTTAACATTTCAATTTATGAATAACAAGACCACCAAATATTAGGGTAGCAATTATTTTCACCTTTAGAAAAAATTTGCTGCCACTGTTTCAATCAACAAAACAGCGATGCATGTGAAATATTAGCTCTATCAGAGAACTTGAGGTGATCTTTCAATGCCAATGGACAGAGCTGCCAACTTTTGAAAATCCAAAATCATAGCAGCATTTTGCAGGGGGAGGGGGGGGGGGGGGCGAGGCTGCTGCCGCAAATTTAAACACAGTGATGAATTGTCAACAGTATAAAGAACAAAAACAATGATACTTAACAAATTTCAAATATTATACAGAAAATATTAATATGGAATAAAAAATTTATAATCTACAAGGAATTTTTGGCAGTTTTTCCGCTTTTTTGCCGAAGATTCAATGACTGGATCAGCCTCGCGATCTAAAAACCGATCCATCTTTACATTATGCAACTTTTGAAGAACGATGTTTGTTGGGCAGAGACCGTCAGCACATGTGTAGAAGTTTGATTTTCTGAACTTACCGGTTTGATTTTCATGCTTTTTTTTTTTTTGTATTTGAATTAAAAATTAAAAAAGCAGAAAATCTTAAGTTTTGAACCTGTTTTTGTAGCGTCGTAGTTTGAGGCTGTAATTCGTAGAAACTATGATTTTTTCTTAGCAGTTGGCAGCTTTGCCAATGGACATTAAGTTTTTGAACTTTTATCAAAAACGACATTTTTTGGTCTGTTTATAATTTTTTTAAAGCAGATTTGCAATATTGGTGGAATTCTTTTATGTTACCAGTTTAATATTACTGAAAATAAGAGGGATATTTTAAAAGTAAGTACCATTTTGAAATAAAAAAAGAACAAGTACAGATATAGCACAGAAATTTATTGCACAAAAATCTACCACCCATATGCTATTTTTCAACATTGCTCTCGAGGAATTTGTCATAGCGTGGTAAATGTTTTTGTATACCTATTCGCACTAGCGGATCTAATGGAGGGGATGGGGGCTTCAGCCCCTTAGTTTTTTTATGTAATATACCATGGATGTAGGAATAGCAGGATGGAGCACAGGAGGAATTTCTTGATGTGATAATCGTAACCGGTCGCCATCTTGCATGTGTGGTGAAATCGTGCCAGCAATGTTGTAAGATACGGAAATGGTCATATTTTTTCTTTGAATTTCCAACGGATTTTGCCTTTATGGCATCTTGTGTAACCCTCAACTGCACTACTGCATGTAGGAAGAAGATTCCTATCTATCTAATTTTACATATATGGATAGTTAATTTCTTTCTTTAAAAAAAAAGATTTAATAACAGATAATCATGCATGGTAACATATTATATCATTAATAATATTTCATTTATCTTATTTACCAGTACAAATACAAACTGAAGTTGCTTAAAATTTCATTACAATTTAGAATTTATTGAAATGATATGCTGCTACTCTTCGGTAACTTATAAATAATTCTATCAATAAAAATGTGAAATGAAATTAAAAAAATTGTCATGTACTTTCATTTTTTGTTATTAATTGCAAATTACACTTTGATTGTATGGATTAATTTTAAATAGGTTGTTTTTTAAACAATATTTAATATTTCATCTGGTGTAAAAATTGGAAATAAAAATGCTACAAAATTTAAAATCCAAGCGCTTTTTTCCTTTTTTAAAAAAGAACTTTAGCTGCACATTTTATGCATGGAGGTAGGTTCCAACATTTATGATTTTATGCGAAAAATTAGCAGTTAATGAAATCAATGTTCTACATTTATTACTAATTATAAATTATTTTTATTTTATTTTTTTGGTTATTGTGCCATATTTGTTTGTAATAGTAAAGCTTACGTTTTAAATTTAAGAGTTGAACGTTTTTTCAAACATTAAAATTAATTTAGATGCGATAAAATTAAAAGGTAATAATTTAATTTAATATTGTGAAATGGTATTATACTAATACTTTCATTCATTGCATAAAAAATGTTTGTTTACGAAATTTTAAATTTGTTTACTATTCGGTTGCTAAATATCGGCTCGGCCAAACCCAATATTCGGTTTGTCTTCCGATATACAGAAAACCACATACCAAATAAGTAATCTGTGCATCTCTAATAATAATAAATATATAAGGAATAATTCATAAAAATTCAAATAACTGGATGGGTAGGATTTTAAGGTTTTAATTTCATGCTATTTAACATTTATTTGAATGGAATTCCTTTTTGAAAAACTTATCTAAATTTGGCTACAGTTTTATTTTATTTTCATCCCCATTCTGGCAATTTTATTAAAATTAGTTTTTCATTTATGTTCTTCCTTTATTTATCTTTGTTGATTTCCAGCTACTTTTTTTTTTTTTTTTTTTTTTTCATTGTGCTGTATTTTAATTTTGTAATCTGGACATAGGCTGCAAAGTTCTGATAATTTTAATAATTTTGTGCAATCTTATCTATGGGAAAGTCATTGTGTTTTATTAATAAGAATATTTTAAAAATAGTAACATATTTTTAAAGAAGAAATTATGAAATTAGGCCCTTATACAAGTCATCAAGTTTTAAAAAACATAAAAAGCGTTAAATGAATAAATATGGGGGAAAAACCTTTTTTAAAGACTTAATATAAAAGTCTATTTTGGTATTATAGTATATTCATCAAAAGAAAACAAGTATAAAATATTTAAAAGTTTATTCTTCAATGTACATTTTTTTTCCTGTTCAGACCTAAAATTCCAAATTTCAGCTCAAAGTAACAATTTAGTTTTGTTTTAAGGTTTGCAACTTGAGCACCATAAAGAGTAATGTTTGTAGATAAACAATGAGACATAAAGCCAATTGTACACATCAATGGTCAAATAATTATATCAATAAATGTCTTTAGTTAATTAAAATTAATTTTGTGACCAACAAATATGTGATTTTCAATCAAAATCAGGAGCTTTTATAATAAGTTTCTTTTTTTTTTTTACTGAGTTTCCAATTGCCTTGGATTTTGTATCAACCAATATTTTTCTTTTAGAGACTTTTACAGGTAATTTTAATTTAAACTGATGGAATTGTTCATGAGTTGTAAAGATATACCCAAATACATTTAAACAAAAAAACATTTCTGTTTGTTCTTTGGAAATTTAAAGCTTAATATATAATTGCGTTGGGCATTTTTTTTTAATTTCCTAGGTAGGCAATAATACTTTCATTATCAATTTAAGCGAGAAAAGTATAACACACGAAATTTTCGCCCAGGTAATAAGACTTTTTTCTCCTTTCTCACCACCCAACATGGCCACCGCTCTCTCACAGTTACTTCTAACGAGACAATGGGAGTACATACAGCATGTTCCCTCCTGTTCTCCTACCTCCATGCATTACACGGACAATACAGGGTATTTCTGAACTCTCGGGCAAAACTTTAAGGGGTGAGAGTACACATCAAGACAAACAATATGAAGCAAAAAGTAAGGGTCCCAAACGTCTTCAAAGGAGATAGGCGCCATTAAAGTTTAGGGTCCAAAATTTTAAATGATCATAAAAATAGGAAAATTAGTCGATTTATTTTCGGTTTTAGACAAAATTACTCTTTTTGACAGTATTTTCCAGAAAATAAATTTTGAAGATGTAGTTCAAAAAATGTCGATAGAGGGGGCTTTAGATTTTGGAGTAACGAGCAACTATTTTTTACCGTTAATTTTGAATCTCATTAAATCTTTTCTAATGTTTAGACTCAACTTGAAAATTTGTAGTACAGTCTCCTCTCGCAGCTATACAAGACATGCTGTGGTACAGAGTGAAATAGGTCATCTATGACGCCTGCAGATTATCATGCCGTAATCTTTGCAGTTGGGCCCCTAATCAACCAATATTCTGGAAGGCTGTATATACCTTGCAAGCATGATTCAAAGTGCTCCATTGGAGATAGGTCGAGTGATTTCAAAGACCATGGGAGCACTCCATTTGTTTAAACAGGATCTGAAATGCCGTGCAATATGTAAAAGAGCATTGCTGAGCAGATAAATAGTACTTGAGCAACTCAATGTCATAGGCAGTACTTGTCGTTCACTTAACTGTGAAGAACTGTCATAGTGCCTAAACAGACGACTGGAGACCTTCGTTTGACACAAAAATTGTTCCCCACTGTCACAGCTTGTGTAATTCCTGTATGCCGCTCGTTAACAAATGCCGGATCGAACAACTAACCTGGCAGTCTCCGCAAGCGCGTATGTAGGTTATAACCACTGGGACTAAATCGAGTTTCATCGTTAAAGATAACACTGCCTCGTGTCTGTCACAACCCAGCTTGTCAAATGCGGCACAAATGTGATATGTCCTATCACCCCTTAAAGTTTTGCCCAAGAGCTCAGAAACACCTTGTCTAGTTATTCCATATATGCACTTTAAATGCACAAATAAATATAGATGTGCATTTTTGTTTAAACCTATATCACTCATGTGTTACAACAATGTCATAATTTTAAAATGATGGTTTCTAAGTTACTACTCTAGTATAATTGCAAATAATCATTGCAGTTATCTCCAAAGCATTAAATCAAAAATCATAATTTTTCAAGTTATGATGTTGTTGCCACAAAGAGTGACTGATACATAAATTTTCATAGATGTAAAAGGAAATTTTAATGAAGTCTGTAATCGTAACCAGCATGTTATAATTGCAATCAATTACATATTTTATCAACTGTAATCATTGTTGCAATCATAATTTACTATTTGGAGATGGATTATAATCATAATTATGATCTCCTAATTTCCATGCTTGTATCAAAGTCGTAATTCGATTACATTTTCTGACTCCAAGCCCAATGTAAAAAAGAAGAAAAAAAAAGGACTCATTTAAGAAAATGAAATTTTTAGTCATGTTAAAATTTCAACTGAAAATTAAGAAAAAAAAACTGCATTTTTGAATGTGAAAGTACAAATTTTTGATCTTGCTTGTGAGGGCACACAAGAAGAATCAAAGTTTGCATGCAATGCACTTACCTGTCTTTGAGCAATGGTTTCTTTAAAACATTCTATTTCCTGAGCTAATTCATCCTTTTCTTCTTCCTCATGTGCTTGTGATTCAAGCTGCTGAAATTCAAGGTCTTCAAAAGCTTTCCTTTCAATTTCTAACAGCTCTGATTGAGCTTTTAGTTCAGTTAATTTATTAGATATGTCTGATTCATTCAACACATTGAGTTTCATAAGGTGTATCTCGTTTTGAAGATCTTCCACTATTTTTTCTTGTTGTTGTACTTTCAGCTTTGCCGCCTCAAGCTTGAAAAAAAAGAGAGATTTTATGATTTTGACATTTTAAATTTTCATACATGAACTAAAGATACGTCCAATTGAGCAAATTATGTAGGATGTTCACATTTCTATGGGGAGGGGGGGGGGGAATGCCTGCAACTTTCTGAACTTTCCACATACTTTGAAATCAATCTAATAATTTGTTTTCCAATAAAAAGTTTATGAAATATTTCTATAAGGTAATGCTTATTTGTGAAAATGTAACAAAACTTTTAAAATAAACTTAAATTTTAACAAAGTTATGATAATTTATGAATTTATAAATTCAAAATTTGTTAAAAAAAAATAAACTTTGCTTGGCATACATTCTGAACTTGATAAAGCAATTTAACATTTGAGTATTAATCTAAATGAATTTTCAGTTTTCTCTTTCTCATCAGTGGTGGATTCAAACGTTCGGGGGTCCACCGTAATACATTTTTTTTGAGCCCTCTTTCCTCCTTAAACATTTTTTCATGTGAAGTTTTGAATCCTTTTCAATGTCATGGAGGCTCCTCACAAATGTGACATTAAGGTCCATCATGATAATTTGACATGGTAAATTAACCACTAGATCTCATTATTGTAGTTTGTTTCGAATGCATGCTAGTACATTCTAAAGACAATGTATGTTTTAACTCCCTCTTGATCATTATTGACAAAGAAAAAAGTTGTACCATTGAAATTGAATTTATCATGTAGCATTTTCCTTTGCTCCCCTCTCCCCCATTTTTCCCCCAGTGATTTTTTTTATTCCAATTGTTCTGATTAGTTTTGAGCATTTTCGTTTGTAAAATTGGTTTCTTGGGTTTTTTTTCATCGGAAATAGGGTTTTTTTTACAAAAGTTTATCTGTTTTAATGTTTATCTTTGTTAAACTTTTGATTGAGAAAGATCTAAATCAATTGTGACCGGAGTCCATTCAAAGTAACAAGTTTTTGGATAATTGGATTTTTTTCCAAAAAAGAGATATATTTTGATTCATAACTACATCTATGTTGGAAATGAATGAAAAAAAAACTTTTTAAAGAAAAATAGTTTTTCCTTAATTAAATGAAAGGGCTGACCAGACAATGATAGAACCACACTATGAAACTGTGAAGCATCATCCCAATAATGTTTGCGCTGCGCCTACACTAGCTTTGCAGAAGGAAGAACAATAGACAGAATTCTTATTTTGCAGAATTGCAGTACATTGTAAGGTTGCAAAAGATAAATTGCAATCTCTCTCTATGAAACAAAAAAATAAATAAAGAATATTATGCTGATTTGTGTTAATTTTCATTTTTTCCCCCAAGTTAAAAGTTTCAAAACTTTGTTTTCCCCTCTTACTGGGAGGAACACTAGGATGAAAAGATACCTGTTTCTGAGAATAATGCAATTTTGTGATGTTTTTTTAGAATAATTTGTTATGTGACTTTTTCATTCTAGATATAACTTTACTCTGACAAAAAAAATACAAAAGTTGATCTGTTTCAGATTATTTTTCACAGAATAAAATTAAGTAATACACTCAACCTAAATGAATGGCACAAAAAAAGCTTGAATACATATATCTCAATTAATAGAATGAAAATATCATTTCTGTAAAATATGAATTATGCATACTTCTTGTTGAGTCATTTCAATTCGATGATCAAGTGCTGACTTTTGTTTTTGAAGTTCAGCAAATTTATTGCCTTCAAAGATTTGCAGCTGTTCTTTGTCTTTGAGCTCACCTGCTAATAATGCATGCTCTAGCTGTAACTGAAAAGGAAAAAAAAACTAATAAGAAAACAGCACAAAAAAGCAATTACTCTGTTTTTTTTATAACAAAAAATATCTATCACTGAAATTGGGAGCGGGGGTTTCGCTTTTTGGGGGCTCTTGCTCTTGGGGGGTCTTTGCAATATTCAGGGTGGTGCACCTTTGCTCTTAAAAAGTTGAGCACCCCTGAGTTATGAGACATTTAATTGTATGTAGTTGGTTTCTTGATGTGCTTGACTTACTCTTTGGCTTACTTTAAATTTATAAAACTAATAATGACTTTTAAAAAATGTTTCCTCAACAACTTATCAAAGCTCTTAATTAATAAAAGCTACCTAAAAGAATTTGGCAATTATTTCATAATACATAACACAGGGATGTGCCGACCGAAATTCGCTTTTGGAGCAATCTTGGGAGCAGGAAAATGGTGAGCTTGGAGCAGTAAAATGGTGAATTTGAAGCAGCCTGGAGCAGTAAAATTGCAAATTTGGAGCAACTTGTCAGTAGTTGTGTCTAATATTTTTCACAAAAGACAAGTCCTGTCCTACTTTACCTTTTTCCTCTTTACCCACTTCCTCTGATTACATTTAGTTCACGCATTTACTTTGCTTAATACATCACTGCTTTAGTGCCCATTTAAGTTATAATGCTTTGATACCTATTTTTAAAATTTGTTTGCTTTTATGCAGTTCACATATAGGCAGGTAAACGATATAAGATATATATATATATATATATGGATGACTCAGTTGCCAAATCAAACAACTCCTTTTAAGAAAAAAAAATCATTATTTCTGCTTTAATAGTGCTTAATCAATGCTTAGCATGTGAATTTGTATTAAAGTTTTCTTTCAGTACATTTCTGACCATGTGATAGCAGAAAATATAACACGAGGTCCTATTTACTCCATCTTCTTCAGAACTTTTCTCTACTTTTTGTTCTATGGAGTTAATCGATTTGGCAAGTGAGGCATGAACATAAAACTCAAAAACATGTTCAAAAAGGCTAAAAAGAAAAGCAAAAATGAATGGCTAAATTTAAAAACTTGACCTCAACAAGTTACAAGTGAGTTTTTAAAGAGCAATTAATTGATCTTTTTTTTTTTCTTTTTTGGGTATGTGTAAGTTATTTACTTATATTTGACTTTATATATATTTTAGCATATATGTTATATACTGAACTAGTTGATTAACAAAATTGAAGATCAAGCAAAGGCAACCTTAAAAACTTTTATTTTTAACTGTTTGATATTTAATCCCAAAATTAATAATGAAATTACAATGAAAAAAAAAAAAGATTTTGAGAAATGATGTCATAAGAAAATGAATTTTAAAATAAATGTGAAAAAATATGAAAAATATGAAGAAAAAAATTTATAAGAAATAAAAATTTTAAAACAGACTAAGAATATGGAAAAAAATGGCTGAATCTGAGAAACTTGAAATGTTTGCATGTTCATTACCAGAGCATTAGAATTCTCCTATTTTTGCTATCTAAAGTGTCTAAAACCAAAATTAGAGATCAATTTTCTGTCCTAAAATCTTAAGAAACCCAAGAATAAAAACTGGTGAAAAATATAAATTTTTACAGATGGCATTCGCTAATAAATTTGGATGCAACTGGATTGACATTTTCGAAAGGGCGTGCCAAGAAGACAAACTTACAAGCACCCTCCTTTTTTGAAAAAATAAAAATAAAAATAATAAGAATAGTTGAAAATTATGATCAATACAAAATCTTTCAAGTCAAAGGAACAAAATCACATTATAAATTAAAACGATTGAGTTTTTCAAAAGCAGATGCAATCGGATTTTGAAATGAGCAAAAAATCTGGACTGAGTCAAAAAATTGTTAAAACAAGCTCTAAATATATAAACTTGATGATAATTTGCAAAAAACTGCCAAATATGCTGAAAATAAAATGCAAAGTCGCACTTTTGGTATAAGTTTGTCTGATTTCGGCGCAGAGAAGTCCATTTAGCGGTCTTTTGAAACAGTTTGGCGGAGGATCGGCGATTGGCGCAGTTTGGCACAGCTGGCACATCCCTGATAACACAAATTTACTCTTAAAGTTTAGTATGTTGACAATAAATGATTTTTCTTTCTGTCAATAAGCTCTTTAACGTTAAAAGAAGCAATGACATTATAATATCAAAAAAGCAAAAATGTGAGCTAAAATAAGAGCAAAGAGATGTTACAAAAACTACTATTTGCTTAAAATCAAGGGAATATTGTTTTTTTTTTTTTTTTTTTTTTTTTATGTTTCAAATTTTATTAACTGTTCTGCCTAATAATAAACAACATATAATACCTCATTTAAAGCTTCACTTTTCTGACAGTCTAATTCAGACACTTTATGCTTTATTGTTGTTATTACTTCTAAGCAGTCCTGCTTTTCTTTCTGCAACTTATTAATTTCTTCTTCTAAATCCATGACAATCTAGAAAAGTGTTTTTATTTAATACACAGCACACATGTGAAAATTTAATACATTGTAACATTTTTCAGCTTATAGGATACTTTGCTTTCAAATATGGTTAAAAATGAATAAAAATCAATTATTAACACAATTTGTATTAATAATATGAATATGAATAAGACTAAATGCATTTTTATAGTACAATAAAGTTGATCATATCTCATTGAGCTCTATTGCATTAAAAATTCTTTGGCATAATTTTTAGTACAATATTCATCCTACATCTAGGAAAATCCAATTTGTTGCAGTTTTAAATTAACAAAAATGTAAGATTGCACAATCTACAAAGAAAAACGAATGCTCGTGGATTGCTGAAACAATCCATCTGTTTTAAACGTTTGAGTCCCCCTTTTTAAGAAAGAAACATGTCATTGTGGTAAGTGGGTAAGCAACTAATGTAAAGCTTAAGAAAATTTATATATATGCAGCACTAAAAACAAGATCTCAGAACATATGGTATGCGTTCTAATTTGCTTATGGTTTTCAATTTTTTTGTGATTTAATTAATGTAAGTAGAATTTTTCGGGGTTGGAAGCTAAAATATGTATTCTAAACTTAAATTCAAATTTTAGAATAAATAATTCAAAAGAAAAGAGAAAAGGACAGCAAAAGAAAATAATTAAACTCGAGATCCTTCACCAGTCTTTAAATCTTTTGACTTTTCATCATATTTAGGAATGAGACCAGGCAAACAAAAAATTGGCAAAAATATAATAATCATTCCAACTATTCCAACAAAAACACCCCCACTCCAAAAAAGTTGAGCCTTTTTTTTTGGGGGGGGGGGAGCTGAAGGACCATATCTCTTTATGCTTTCATTAAATTGTCTTTTAGCACATAAAAACTTTACTTATAAGGGAGATAAATTTAAGAAGAACACTTTTAATGTTTTTAAAAAAGTGAAAGTCTTAACAAAGAGAGGAAGAAACTACCATTTGTGCATAGATTTTTTCTTGCATTAGCTCTACTGTCAACCCTCTGATGTCCTTTTTAACAAATCAAATACAAGTCAAACCCTTCTATTTATCAAATCAAATATAAGTCAAACCCATCTACAAACATCAAAATAGTAAATAATGTACTTGTTTTAAAGGGCCTTTTAACATGTACGTAATTATTTGATATGGGAAAGGCACTTCATAAAGACACTCTTTATTTTAAATTGGAATCGGTAGTACATATAATTTTTCTTAGTAGCAGAATTTTTGCTAAAACTTCAGTAGTTTCTGCGATAATATTATTGTAACAATAATCTAAACCTGATCTTATCCACAATGAATACAAAATTAAAACTAAGCTTTCTCAAAGCAATAAAGTACAAATAACATTGAACATTAACATTGTACAAATAAAGTATCTTTTTGTTTGATTGAACTTAAAGATCAAAATATACTAAAAGACATACTTGATTTGGAGATCTGTAATTGGCATTTAAGTACTTTTCACTTTCATAATAATTCAACTTAGTTTCATTTGAGCTCGGAGCTGCATGCTCAGTTCCAGGCAAAGTAAGAGTCATGTTACTCTTCTTTAAAGCAAGTTCACTTATAGCTAGTTTATTTTCATACACTTCCACGCCTCTTTCCCCGCTGCCCAGCAACAGTCTTTATTCGTGTTCTAGGAGAATGAGGATAGGTGAGGAATGCAGTACCCATGCATGGACTACTTGGACCGCACTCATTTTGTGGACTTTGCTTCGACATGGAAGCATTTCCCAGAATGGCACAGAGTTCATCTTCAGAAGATGCAGAATTTAAAGCTTTGTGATTAACAAACATCATAGCACCATTATTACTGGCTACATTCTCCGACAAAGAATGCTGACCGAAATTGTGAGACTCAGTCGTTGGAGATATTTGGTGGTTACTACGATCTCGAGGAAGAGATCCGTTGGTTTTTATTCTATTGGGCATAGTATGGTAGCCACTAGTCACATAGTTAGAAGGATTGCTTTTCATTGGAGATAACACATGATTTTGGTGGTTTTGCAACACTGGTAATGTAGTGTATTTAGCTACACCATTACACTTTGAATCACCTGAAGAATATCCTTCTATATTCGATTCTGATTTGGAACCAATTGAATTAGAATTATTTGAGTCTGTCGAAGCAGGAACAGAGGAATCAGTAGACACTGAGCTAAACTCCCCAGAAGAAGAAGAGGAGGCTGGGTCTTTTTGTTCTACAGCAAGTTTAGCTTTGCATTCCCTTTCTTTCTGTGCTTGCTCTTCATATTCAGCGCAAAGATGAAGGATTTCCTCTAACCGCTGTCTCTCCTGTTTCTCTTGCTCTTGATCACGAAGTCGTTCCTGTACAGCCTAAGGAAATCATTTAAAAAAGAGGGGTTAAATAACATCAGTCACAACTTTTTGCTTTTAAAATGTAACAGAAGCAATAAAATTACAAAACCGATAAAACACTTATTTTTCCTTAATACAAATTAATACGCACATGAAAACTGAGAGCAAATTTCTTTAAGCATTTTATCCAGGGGTTCTCAAAGTGGTTGCCACGGAAACCTGGGGTGCCGCAAAACATCCACTGCATCAGTACATGTAATATAACAGAGATAGTCTAGGATGCCATGAGGAAATTCGAATCTTTCAAAGGCTGCCGTGAATCGAAAAAGTTTGGGAATCCCTGATATAAGCAATAATAAACATACTGAGTTCAGTCTAGCACATTTTACGAACCTCTAATTTAAGAACTCAGGAAAAAGCTTACCAGACCCGAAGAATATTGTACTGAAACAAAGCCATTCAATTTTACAAATTTTCAACTTGATGAACAAGTTCTGTGGCCCCAAAGAGTTTATAAAATTGAGCGTCAACTGTATAACCCATAACATTTCTTAAGCTCATTCTATGCAAGAAGTTTATGGAAAGATTTATTTCTCAGTAAACTGAGAAATATTTATTTCTCAGTTTACTGAGAAATAAATATAATACTTCTTCTGAGATTTATTTCTCAGTAAACTGAGAAATAAATTTCAAATAAAAACTGAGAAATAAACTGAGAAAACTGAGAAATAAATTCTCAGTTCTCTGATACAGTAAAATCTTATTACAGCAAATACCAATACAACAAAATATTGGTTATAACAATTACTTTGTTATAATACTTATGTTCAGTCCTGTTTTCATTGCCATTAGGATAATGTTAAAAAATGGATAAGGAAAATGTTGCAACACAATGAAGAATTTGTAGACAAAATAAATAATACATTGATCATATGAGGCAGTGAGAAACAAAGGGATGTAAGTGGACATTTTCAAGTTTTGAGTAAAACGTGTTTAAAGATAACATCCTAGGTGGACTTTTATTGAAATTTTTTTCTAAATCATGCTGTATAGCAACAACTACCAGGGCTACTAGTATCATCTCTTGCTACAAGACAGAGGAGAGGTTCACCTACCATTTGCGCGGGTTATCTCCAAATTTTTAATTTTGCCACTAGCATCCCTTTGCTTCTCACTGCCTCATATGAGGATAAGTAAAGGCTAAAAATTGTAAAAGCATAATTCAGAAAAGCTTCATTTATCTGGACTAACTGGGGTCCCCCAAATCCAATCTGGATTATCTGTGTAATATGAATAATAAACAAAACAAATTCTACACTTTATTATGACTAAAAGATATGTTTTGGTTTTAAAAAAATACATAGAGATGTTTACAAGACATTAAATATATAAATATTTTTTTGCATTTCACTACAAAAAGCTGGTTCAATGTCCTCTGTTAAAAACATGAGAGAACCTTGAAAAAGAAATGGCTAAGCAAAAGCTTTATAATTAATGAATCAAAATAATATTTGGTGTGCTTATAGTTACAGTCTTGTTATAATAATTTTAAATTATTATCTAACAAGGGCCAGACAAAAGAGATTCTACTTATTTTCTTTCTAAAATGAAATACCTTTCTATGTTGTTCATGAAGCTCAAATTCACAGGCTTTCAAATTTTCCACACTCACATGATGGCTTCTACAATCGGAGATAAGAGGTGACGTTGGAGTACAACGATCAGACCAAGCAGTAGCAGGAGACCTCCTACTCATGAGTATAGGATCTGGTGTCTTCGAATACAGCCTTGTTGTCTTAGGGGACATGTTCACCCTACCATGAGCAGTTCGTTGAGGATATGGGGGAGGTGTAGAAAATCCGGGCTTTGTAGTCAAGGGACTGAAAAGCCTGGAAACAGGACTAGGATTCTTGATGCTGGTTTCAGATGAATATCCTTTATGCACCCGCATGATAGGAGGGGCGGAATGCAAGATACGTATGCCTTCTTTTACAAAATATTTGGGGGTATCTTGTGAGGTGATGATAGGAGGTTGACTATGGGACATATACTCGAACTTGGACACTTTTTCAACAAGATCGATACCATCCATGTATGGACTGGAAAATGGTCGAACGGTATCAAATAATTGCTGATTTAACACAGATTCCACTGAAAGAAAAAAAAAATTAAAAACACAAAACTAATACTTTAAAACAAAAATATCAGTGGACAAAAAAACTAACATACTGTTCTCTATTTCAAAAACAAACCACTAGAGAAAACAGTATATTTACTTTACATGCTTAAAAACATACTACTGTGCATAGGTAAAGGGCAGAAATTTTCTATTTTTGTCATGTATTGTAATTTTGCTTTATTTTACTAGCTTGCTTATTCTGTTTCTGTTGAAAGTAAAGCATAGAGAAGCATCAAATTCCAACATTTCCCTACTGTTAGTATGAAATCCAAAGAGTTTCTTTAAATATCTCAAAAACTTATTTCTGCAGTTACTACCTTTTACCTCCCCACAGCAGCATACTGTTACATGCTATCAGGCCCCTCATTTGAGCAATAGTCTCTTCAAAAAAAAAAAAAAAAAAATGAAGGGAAAAAATAATAAATGCTGAAAAGCTTTACGTGTCAAAAGAATTTTGCAGTCAAATCTCGTTAATTCCATTTGAAATCCCCTTTCCTATTGTTGATCCGATAAGAACTAACCAGGAAACATCACGATCAAGGAAATTCAAAAAAATTCCAAATTGGTGGCATTCGAAAGAGCATTGGAAAACATGTTTATAGCACTGAAACTACGTGCCCTCGTGACCACGTTATCGAAATATGAGGTCTTAAAAATTGCCGAAATTTTTAGTAAAGTCGCCAAATTTAGCGAGTTTTGTTCAGAAATGGAAGATACGGCGCGAATTCAACATCTGCATCTGACAAGACATTTCACTTCCATATTTGGTCACCACCAAAGCGCGTGAGAAATATCGCATTAATTCTTTACTCGGGGGGTGACTACCATGGCGCGGTGCAAATTAAAATATACTGCAGTGAGAGGTTCCCCGAGCTTAAACTTTTGGGAAAGCAAAAATTATCAATTTACCGAAAGAAAATTCAAATTTTGCCGAGCGATAAAATACGAGTATGCGCAAATAATAATGTATGAGAAGTGACTTTCGGGAGTTGAAAAATTGTAATTATGTCCTCTAATTTGCCGAACTGTCAGACGAACTTTGTCGAATAAGGAAAATTTTTGGGAGGTCACAGTGGCCTCCCATCAGTGCGCTCCTAACTGCAGTCAACAAGAACGACCTCCTATTACTGCGACCCATCTGTCATAGGGTTCGAGCACAAAATCTCGTTTAAAATTCCACAGATGTAATGATATTTTAGCATCCAATAGAACGTATTAACTTAATACATTTGAATATACCGTTCAAAGTTTAAACTTTTTTGTTATTCTTAAGACTGTCTGTTAAAAAACTGATGTTTAAAACTTTTATGCTTCAGCGGGTGAAATATTTAAACTGAAAGACTTTATTCGATGATGAAACTGTTTTGAAAAAAATATGATAACCAGAGAGAAACGGTAAACACACTTTAAAGTCTTTTTTTTTTTTTTTTTTGAAAAGTCGTAAGTCTGAAGTCTTCAACAGTATCTAAATACGAAGAAAACGACATTTTTAAAGATTTCAAACCATGTTCTCAAATAAAAAGAAAAACGATTTCTGTCAGTTATTTCCAGTGTGTTTTTCGTTATGTGTATCGTTTTCAAGTTATGTGTAAGCCCTCTAACAAGTCAAATAAAAAAAGAACTGTATTAATTTTTATTTTGATCCGTATTTGAATTCCCTTTTAACGTGAAACATAATTGGTAAAAGTGACTCAGGTATTTTAAAAAATAACTAAATAACATGCAATATGATATGCATTTACGTTATAGCGACTTTCAGTTGCAGTGACAGACTTTTTCGAACTACATGGGTTGTTGTAATGAACGTCGACTATAAAATTTTTGATAAGAATCTGTTATGAAGTAATTTCCGACATCGTTAGTTTTGCTGTGCAAATTTTTGACATTTACTATCCGTTGTTTTCTTTTTTTTTAATTATTATTTTTTTTTTTTTTTGATTTTAAATTAAAAATTAAACATTTTCGCTAGCAGTGGTCAGACAATAAAACTTAATGAATGATAACTTTTGAAAAAATAAATAAGAGCTGGGATACTACAATCCATGATCATTTTCTTTCAACATCAAAAACTATCCATTTTATTTTCAATATATAAGCTTTAATAAGCATGTTTTTTTTTACTTATTCATATTAATTCTCGTACATAATTATTAATTACTTACAACACATTTCATAACAAGAGTACAAACTTAAATTAGTTAAGTAAAACACACTTGAAATGCACTTAAATTCTGAAATGCATTATTATCACGATTACAAAGTTAAATCCTACGTTCAATTTCGTTATAAAGTTGTAGCTCCTCTGGATAAAGCTCTCTAGTTTCCATTTCACAGGCTTCATAGTTACTTTTTAATTTTACACACACAAGTAAAGGATTAATTCGGAACATCGTTTACGCGCTTTGCAGATGACCAGAAATGGGAATGAGAGTCTTGCTAGACGCAGGCGATGAAATCACGTGGAATTTTCCATTTCTTGCCAAGTCTTTAAATTTGGCGAATTTTCGTAAGATTTCGACAGACTTTGACCCCTCATATCTCAAAAACAAAAGGACGAGGGCAATCAATATTTGGGTCAAATTTTTTTCTAAAGATACTCTTTCGAATGCGACCATTTTTAACTTTTTTCATGATTACTGAGCTCGTGATGTTTCCTGGTAAGATTATGAGGAATTGGTTTCAAAAGAGTTTGTTTGAGTTTGCTGCAATGAGGTTTCATTGTACTATTATTTTGGTATCAAATGTTGAATTTTAAGTCTCACAACTTTTTCAATAAAATACTGCCTTGAATTCCATGGGAAAATAAATAATAGGCATAAACCATGTTTAAAACTTCCTGCTGAAACTGTAGTTTTCATTCTTATTGCCAATAAAGAAATGCAATTAATTAACATTTTTTAAATATAATTATAAATTAATTTTGCATGCTATAAAATGATGCAACATCAACCATGCATGTATTTTTTTTTATTTCTTTGAAATCACAGCACAAAATAAGTAAAAAAATAAGGAGGAAAAAAACAAAGAATTTAAAAAAGTAAATACAAAGGATAGAGCATCAAGAGACCAACCTTACTCAACCTATGTCTTTCAACCTGTCCTGATTTGACCTAATTGTCGACAGTCGAAAATTAAAAATTTCCAACTGTCAGACGTATTTGGCCCAGAGAGGAAAAATGTTGAATGCAGCTGATAAAGGTTAAAAGATAGCATTTTAAATTTAAGACAGAAAAAGTATTCATCATAATGAATAACAATTGCTTTTCTATTTACTTGCATTTATTCCTACCAATTATTTATTTTTTGGAATCAAGTATAAAAGATTCTGATTGCAGCTACAAATTTAGATTTATTTATCGTATATATTCTTAAAAATAAATGAATTTATAGATGAGTATCTTAAATGATAAGTCCAAAAAAAGTCTACTATGTACTTGTAGCCTTAAGCTACAAGAAATACTGTGTAGAAAGGGACAAAAACTAATTTTAAATAGGAAGACAACTGATTGATAAAATGGAATCAAGTGTGCTGTATATCTTTAACTAAAGTCGAATAAGCAATAAAGTAAGACAATTATATTGACCATTATGCACCAAAAGAAATTCAAACATTCATACAGTGGAATTTTATGTATTTGCTAATAATGTATTACAGAGCTATAATTTACATACCAGGAACAAACCCAGCTGAGTTTTTTAACTTTCTAGGAGTAGGAGAAGCCTTCTTCATAAGTTGAGCTTCTTTGGGATTGTTGAAGCGAAAGTAATTTGATCGCCCAAGGCACAACATACATCCTAAAAAATTGAAAAACCAAATTAACCTAAACCCTTGATTTAAAGCACAATATTTTCTGCCCAGTTCATCCATTACAGTTAATAAGAGCTATTGCATTGCAACAATAATAGCAGGTATTTCCAAAAAATAAAACTTTTTTTTTTAATTTTATGAATTTCTAAAATTTCAATTTTCTTCTCTATTATATTTAATTTTATACTGAAGGTAGGGTATACTACATTAAACAAGAAGAAAAGGGCTGTAAAATGACTGAATGCCTGAGTAATCTTTACGAATAATAAAGCTGAAAGTCTCTCTGTCTGGATGTCCAAAGGATGTCTGGATCTCTGTGACGCGCATAGCGCCTAGACCGTTCGGCCCGATTTTCATGAAATTTGGCACAAAGTTAGTTTGTAGAATTAGAGCGTGCACCTCAATGCGATTTTTCGAAAATTCGATGTGGTTCTTTTTCTATTCTAATTTTAAGAAAAAAATTATCATAAGATGGACCAGTAAGTTACGAAATCATCATAACGTCGAACTGTAACATGGGTACAAGCCAATTGATGAGATACGAAATTATCATAATGTGGAACCGTAACATGGGTACAAGCCAGTTGGCAAGAAAATTCACCATACATTATTTGTAAAAATACAGGCGAACCAAAAGACCTTTTAATTTTTCTATTACGGGCAAAGCTGTGCGGGTACCACTAGTAAAGAATAAAAATGAAATTGAGGTATTAGTTAAGTTGATATTTTACAATCAAGTTTTGTAAGCAATGGAAAGAAGAAATAGTTCAGTCTCCATCTTTATACACACAGGATGGGGATTGAGTCAATATTAGTTCAAGAAAAGTTACATTACTATTTGACCAATATTATTGTATTAACAATCACTTAATAAATGCATTGTTTCAGATGTCAATACTTCTGGTTGTGCTGGAGATTAGAAAAATTCAGTGATGCCAGGATTTGAAGATGAGTTGGGTGCTTCTTTTAAAGTACGGTTTCGACTGGGTGTCAGGAACGCATTAAAATCTCAAAATTTAACACTCAAGGAAATATACTTTAGATTTTTTTAAAGAGTAACATTATTGAAAATATAAACTTTGACTTTTGGCCATTACAACCAAGGGCACCCATATGCAAAATTGTAAGGGGGGCTCAGATATTTCCCCCATGGTTTAGCAGGATATTTTCCCCATGGAAACTGATTTTAGTGCAGATTAGAGTTATTAAAATTTGACGTATTTAATAACTTAATCATTAAAGGCTGGAGAAGAAATGTTTTTACATTTTTGCAATGAAAAAAGTACTAAAAGCAAGGAAATTCCAATTTAAATTGGGAGGGGAGGGGCTTGAGCCGCCACTTGGCCCCCATATGGGTACCCTTGATTACAACTACAAATTAATTCCACAGCTACATTTCTATACACTAAAAGTTGAGAGTCAACAAAAAAGTCAACATCATCATCCAAACTATATTTTAATACGGAGAAAATAGTAGAGAGAATCATAAAGTTGAAGGAACACACTTTATTTATTTCTGAAGGAATACTAAACTAAATGAGGAATGTATAACTGAATGAACGGTCACAACTTTTGTACTGATATTTTAAAACTAAAAGTGAAAGTAAAAGTTTAAGATTTTCAGCTCCAATTAGAGGATTATTGCATTTGTTAGAACTCAGTGAATAAATTGGTTTACTTATTTAGTTAATACATCAATATATTGGTAAAAATAAGCAATTTCACTCATGATTGTTTAACATATTAAACTGTTGCCTTAATTCATTTTCAAATAATCTTTAGAATTTTTTTCTTTTCTTCTCTTTTTACTTCCTTTTACATAATAAAGGAAGTATTTCATTTGCAAAAAAAATTTCACCCAAAAATTGGCCTGAATTTCCATTTTGCTCACCCCCGAATGAATATTGAGTTTTTTTTTCAACCTGACCACACATAGATGTATGCCTAAGAATGTATAGACACCCAAAATATTCATTTTCACGATCCCCAAGTTAGTTACAAGTTTTCTCGTGACATCTGTATGTATGTGCGTATGTATCTCGCATAACTCAAAAACAATATGTCCTAGAAATTTGCAATTTGGTATGTAGACTCCTAGTAGGATCTAGTTGTGCACCTCCCCTTTTCGTTGCATTTGAATACTTCAAAGGTGGTCTTTTACACCTTTTTGGGGGAAAATCATAGTTAATTTCAATGCAAACTCAAGTGGTGTTATAATTTGGCAAACACTTGGCCTATATTGCCAAGCTTTTAATCAACAAGTTTTGTCCCTAACTTGGTGACAAATTTGGCGCTTTTTTTTCTTTTTTTCAAACTTGGTTTAAGTTTGGTCACTATTGGCGATATTTAAAGGGTTAACCATGGAATCACATTAAAATTGCCAATACAGTAAAACCTGTAAAGTTGACAACCTTTATAAGTTGACCACCTGTCTATGTTGACCGCTTTTGTCAGGAACGGAATTAGTCCTATGTTATATAATGAAGGAAAACCTGTGTAACTTGACCACCTCTCTATCTTGACCACCTGTCTATCTTGACCACTAATGAACACCAAATTTGGTTTGGAGTATTGTAAAAAACCCTTTGTAAGTTGACCACTTGGTTTATTTTTAAAATTTTACTTAGCAAAGTATTTTTTTTTATTTTTTTTTAAAGCTTTCCAAGAATTTTTGATACCAGACCAGCATTTTACTAACTAAATGGAACAGCAGCATAACTAAACCTCCTTTTGAGCTTAACCACATGGGAAAATTACTAAGAACCTGCAATATTTCTGGTGCAAGGGATTAAGAGATACGACATTTTCATTTCCAACTGCTTTTTTGAACTATGAGATTCCAACTTGTTGCTCTTTGTGTTATAGTTTTACATAAAATGGCTTCAAAAAGAAAGTTAGTTGAACTTGAGATTGATAAAAGATATGAAATATTAAAATTAATTGAAAAGGGAGAAAGCCAGAGAAAAATAGCTGACACATATGGAATTTCTAAAACTAGTGTCTAATAAGTGCGCCAACTTCAATAAGGAGTTATTTTGTTGAAAAGTAGATCATCATGGGGTTATAAATGTATAAAAAATTTGTAATTTTTGAGAAGCTATGAATTTTTAGGAACTATTGATATCAAATGAGTAACTTTTTTTTTATCAATTTACTGAAATTTTAAATTTGCATGACACATTATGCATCATTCCGGGAAAATAATCTTAAAAAATATTTGAATAACATTTTAAATTATTGTTTCAAAGTAATGCTAAACAATGAAAGTGAATTGAACAGAAAGAGTAAGTGTCAATCAATCAAAAAATGAATACATGGTGCAAGAAATGACAAAAAAAAAAAATCATTACCCCCTTTATAAGTTGACCACCTGTCTAAGTTGACCACCAAAGTACTGCACCGCAAGTGGTCAACTTACACAGGTTTCACTGTATTGGGAAGATTAATCCGTTTAAAACATTTTTTTTGCTTCAGTTCAAAACAAACTTGGGGTGAAAATATTTAAAGTGTTTCTATGCTTACTGCAATTCACTATTCTCATTAAATTGTCATAAAAAGAAGTCATGTGATGCACACATCAGCTCGTTCTCAATACTTTTCGTCAATTGACTTGAAAACCCCTTATGACTGTCGCAAGCATGTTTTCATTACTACTGTTTGTCTGGTTTTAAAGTCCTATCTTGGATTACTGTAAGAGGAATTTCTCTTTTGTCGAGTATAATAACATTGAACTTTACCACTTTTGATTTTCGATATTTTCATTCGTAAAACCAAAATTTTATGTACCTCGATTCGTTTCGATGAAAAAAAAAAAAGCTTTCCTATTAGTTAAGAAATAAGGAAGAAAAAATATGTTTTCCTTTCATTTTTTCCCCTCTTTTCTTCTGCGTGCTAGTCCTTAGCACTCCAAAATATTTTGGCGGGAGCTCGAGCACAGCAGCACCTCTTGAATTGTTACCCTTCCCCCCTTCCCCAACAACCAACAATTGTAAAATTAGAGGTTCTTGATATTTTTTGACATTGAGTTTTTGACATGACATTAAACTAGGGTTAAAACTCAAAAAACTGTCATGTGTTCAAGCCAACCTTGGTATTGCGTAAACTTAACTCTAATTTTTCATCATTTGCTTTTAAAATTACAATACAGTAGAACCTCGATTATCCGAGATAATTGGGACCGAACCTACTTCGGATAATCGAAATTTTCGGATAATCGAGAATTCATCAATAATAACCTAGTTTAACATGTAGTATCGTCTTTGAACTGTTATTATGACTATTTTATTTGTTAAATAGAGTAAAATTATAACTAAAAATAAATTTATTTCTGAAACAAAAACTTACAATGGTTTAAATTAAAACTTCATCTGGTATAAATTGGCCATCATCTTTTTGCCGTACAGCTCTATCACGAAGTTTTGTTAAAAGCAAGAGTTCAGAGGAATCACTGTTCATGTTGTTCCAACCAAACAAGGCATTTTAAGAAACACTCAAGAGCATCATTGTTAATGATTTTATTTACTCCGGAATCACTATCATCTTCATCCTCATATTCTTCTTTTGGGAGAATTTTGGACTACTGCTATTAATTCCTTATCATTGAGCAACTGAAAGGAAGACAATTCAACCAATCTGTGATTTTCTATCCAGACAATTTTCAAAACATTTCATTGTGTTAAAAAGGCTTGAAAATTCAGCAACACTATCTTTCACAACGTCCGTAGCATTTTCATCTGCGCCAATTGAAAAATTCAGCAAAAGTTTTCTCCAACTTCGTCTTAGTGTTATCTGCACTCTTAGTTTGGAAAGGACGGCTTGCATACAAAACAAATGTGAGGGAAATTAAAAAAATTTAAAAAATGCGTGTTTGTTAAGAGAAAGTTTTGAATGATAGTAGAGAGTGAAAAAAAGTGAAGACGAAACCGACTTCGGTTAACGGAGAGTTTCGGTTGATCGAGGTTCGGATAATGGAGGTTTTACTGTAATAGTAATGATAATAATTTACCTTGAGATAAACAAGTTGGTTCGGTAATGAGTACTCCATCAATGGACACATCTCCAGCTTGAGGATAAATGGTAACAAGACCATTGTTATTGTCAATGAAACAATGATCAAGGGCTATACCAGGTCCTTGGATTAAGACATCTTTTGGCGATAAGGAATCAGGATTCCCAACATATATTCTACCTGAAGTCCACACACACAAAAGCAACAATAAGTATAGATACATATCACAGTATACAGTACATGAACAACATTTTGAATGCACTGACAATAAAAGCAGATTGAAAAAAATTTTAAATAAGTTTTTACTTTTGCTCAGAGAAAAGTTGACTGCTTGTTACAGTTATAAGCTGCAAGTTTCTGCCCCATAGCTGGGGCTACAGTAGGATTATAAGCAAATAACTAACTTGAACTTCCAGCTTATTATCTAAGTCTTTACCCTCACTTTTTGAGGTGAGCCGCCGTACCATTACTATGAACTCTCACTGGTGTGCTAAATTAATTTTAACTACTGGTGTGAAGGTAATCTCAGTTTTAAGGAGAGGATATAGCGTGGAGCAAAGGAAAGTTAGAAGGGACATGATTCAGTTGTTAAAATTTATCAAAATGAGAGATGTGAACAGGTTAATTTTTTGCATAAGCAGGACGAGGGGTCATTGTTTTAAGCTATTCAAATCTCAGGCTAACCTGGAAATTAGGAAAAACTACTACTTTAGTTGTGTTGTGGGCACTTGAAACAGCTTACTGAAAGAGGCGGTAATGAGCAAAGGGGTGGATAGCTTTAAGAGGGTCATTGATCTTCATTGAGGAATAATAAACTGAGTAGGACCAGCCTAGCTAGGCCTAAAGCCTGTTGCTGGTCCTCACATTGTATTTGTATTTGATATCTGACTTCAGCTCTGTTATGACTATTTCAGACTGATAAACCCAAATCAAGGGCGAAACTGCAATTTCTGGATGTTGTAACCAAGCTGTTAGGTGTTTGCCTGTATTTGTTAGTGTTGGAGATTTTCAAATGTTAGGTAAGGAGAGAAGGGGGCACACATAAACTTTTTTTTTTAATTTCATGCAAAAAAAGTAGCTTTTTTAATTCCATTTTCTTTTACTAACATAATCTTACACCTAATCTCCCCAAGTGTGCATGCTCATAGGAGATATGACAACATTTAAAAAATATATTTATTTAACCCTAGAACACTAGTGTACGTAAAATTTACGTACAAGCCTTCGATATTGGATGCTTTCTCCCCTTTTTTTCATCAATGAACTCGTCCGAGTAGAAGTGCTTCGAGTGATGACTTAGTTACTTGCCTGCCACGTGGCTTAGCTTCATCGTCTATTGTTTAGTCCACACGCTTGTTGTTCTAGAGGTCACACGTAAATTTTACGTTTCTCTAGTAATACATGTGCATTATTTTACACGTATATTTAACGTATCGCTAGCGATAACGTCTATTTTATAGTTATTAAAAATTTTATAACAACATTATTCGCAGCATTTTCATTTCGTTTTTGTATCAGTATGAATCAGCAATCTCCAAGAGAGCAATCTCCAATCTTGTCAAGATTGCAATTTATGCTAAAGCTTCAGCAGCTGCTATGTGAAAATTAGCAACATCAACGTCTGAGAACGTTGACATCAACGTCATCCAAAATCCATCAAGGTTTATAACAAGATATACAGAATACTGAAATTGCACAGAATCAGCAAGGACGAAGAACCTGACTGCAGCTTTTGTAACTATAAAAAAAAAAGAAAAGAGGATGACAACTAATTACTGCATGTGTGGCAAGGCAATTTATGGGTAGCACCAAAAGAAATTTTTTACAAGTTGCATTTAGACAATTTATCTGCATAATTAGACGTTTTATTATTTTTCCTTTATTTTTTATACACCTATTCTATTTTCTTATTCTTTTAACATCTTTAAGCTTATACTATGTATAATTAGTGTTGGTTTATAATATATCTATAATGCAATTTGTTATTTTGCATAATATTTCTTAATACTATACATTTCATGCATTTTTTAATACTTTTTGAGCTGTTTATATAATTGTTAGCTTTTTTTTTACAAACATTAGTAAATAAAATACATTTTGTAAGAACACGTAAATTTTACGTATTTCTAGTAATAACAGCCTATTTAAACACGCTAGTGTTCTAGGGTTAAAAATATGCAAAAATTGACCATAAGTGCCCCTACATAGGGAACATTTGGACATGTTTAGGGCACATTTAGAGCCCGAAAAAAAACAATATTAATAATTTAAAATGGCAAAGACAAATAGTTTGGTATCATCTGAATAGGAAACTCCCTTCATTCCCTCAATAATGATTGATTAAACTTTTTTTTTTTTTTTTGCCGCTTTCAAGAATTACTTTTGGACTGGGTAGAAATTTTGAGATTCCGTACACATTAAAATTTAGAAGTTTGTACTAGCTGCATCGTCCAGTTTTGCACGGTCCACCTTGAAAATAAAAGTTATGTTATAAGTGACGCATGTTTAACAATCAGGCTTGAACAAAAAAAAAGTACAATTTTGCGGCAGATTTCGGAAAAATAACCAAAAAGTAAACATTTTAAATCCCCCGATTACAGGAGAAGCCTTTAAAACAAAACTTAGAATTTCATTTGCTCATATTCAAGACAAAAAATGGCAACAGATCTTTCGTCTCAATGATTTTCCTCACTGCTATAAATTTTAATAAAAGCATTGTTGCCGAAAGTTGAGATGAAGCACTGAATAATAATTTGAATGGAGGAAAGCCTTCCAAAAGTAGGGGTTTTATGTCGAAATCTAAATGTCATAATTAATAGTTTAATTGATATCTCTGCTAAGTATGTTAAACAGCCAAACATGAAGACGAGAAGATTATAAATCCATCGATACCTGGTCCGATGGTCAGTTCACTGTTGTTCGAGAGAAGTTACTTGGACATACATACATAGTTGCATACACTCAGTTTTTAATTATATAAGATTTTATCTCATAATATCTATACTATTTTCCAAAAATACATCAATATTTTCTGCATTAAAAACCCTGGTTAACTTTTTGGTTTCTGAAAGAGAAAGACTTGGACGTCGCCTCATATAGCAATTTGTCTTCTTTCAGCTATCCAGCCATTCTTACTTTTCCAATCATTAGGAAACTTCTTATTTAAAGCTTCTATGTAGTTAAAGGCAAGCACTCTGGCTTAAGCAAGGATAGGACATAGGACAGGTCATAAATTGTCATATTTCAAGTCCCAGACTTCTGTGCCCCTATTTGTGTCTGTGCACACACACTATGAACCCTCTCTTAATTTATGCATTCATATTTTAATAAAATAATAAATCCAAATATAGAAGCTGGATCTGTCCTCATTACACAGATAATTAACATGCACTGATTAATAAATAAAATAGATGCAGATTAACCTTTATTTATGAAGTTATAATGAAGAAAATGAACAAAATTCAAAATTTTGTCCCTTTATTTACTATCAAGTAAATGTTGCAGTGTAACAGCACAAAAAAGAAAAAGAAGTTCAGTCATAGTATTAAAATACATAACTTCAAACATGGCGTTAACTTAAGGCTACGTTCGAAGACCTCCACCAGTAGCTACCAGTCAGTCGATCACATAACAGCTAATGACTTCAGTGCATGCTAAAGCATTGGAACCGAGGTCATTATTTGTCATGTGATCAACCCTCCAGTAGCTACCGGTCGATAAACGAACGCTAGCTAAAGTTTTCAAACTCTTCAGCACCAAAAAATGTAAAACTACTTAATAAAACACATTTCATTGTTTAAATTACTGGAATACAAAAAGTATTAATTTATATATAACTATCAGAATTTAAAAACATCAACATAAATTTTAATCCTTTGCTAGAAGCAGAAAATATTATGTGCAAAAGCTAATAAAAAATCTCTAAAAAGATAATAGATATTCTACAAGCTATGCATGTTATTAAGCACAGTGGTATTCAATCTTTTCTTAAAGTATGCTGAAGCTATTTGTGTGAAAACTTGTGAAAACAAAACTAAATGGAAACACTACTCAAAAGTTGTTTTTATAAATGTTTTTAAAATAAAAACAACAAACTAATTTATTTTATAAGTAAAACTAACATGTTTTTACATTGCTTTAACAAGAAAGATTTAGATAAGATTACTTTAATGAAGAGTTTTAGGCACTTGTGTTCTTATTCTATTGTGTATTGTTTTGTTTATTCAAATCAGGATCTGTTGACATAGTTGTCTTTATTCTGATTCGGACTTGATGAAATTACTGTCCAAATGCTAAAAAATATCTTTGAGATTCTTGTCCTTATAACACTAGGAATCTTATCCTATTATTGAAAGTCATTATGTTGGAACACTTTTAGAGCAAGTTTTAATTAAATAATTAAGAACCTCCATTTTTTTTTCCTTTCTTGTCTGATTTTATTTTTTTCTAGAAGGTCATAGTAAACAACTTTTTTTTAATTTCTTAGCACAAGCAGCACTGCACGGGTACTACTTGAATATGAAATAAAATGCTAATTTTTATCAGTAAAAGCTTACTGAAACTCTGCATTTTCTTGATTTTAAATTAAAGAGGATTTTTTTTTCTAGTATGACTTAAAAGTCTGAATGACGAGAAAAATGTTATGTACAAAAAAAAATAAAGCAATATTTCCATTGAGTTTTCTTCTGATTTTGAGATATCCTATCCTATTTTTCTGCAAGATTAGAAACCCAGAATAAAAAAGTACCAAAGTAAAAAAATACATGCTCTTAAACACCTAAAAATGAGTCTTCAGCCGTGTGCGGTAAAGGGCAGTAACAGCAAATTTTTCATTTTTTTTTACATTTTTGTCATGAATTGTATGTTATCTTTATTGTACAAGTTCAATTATTTGGTTTCCGCTGAAAAAAAGGCGAGAAAAAAACATCTAATTCCAACACTTTCCTAGTGTTAGTATTGAATAGACCACACATTTCTTCAAATATTTCGAAAACTCATTTCTGCAGATACTGCTGTTTACCTGCACACGACAGGCCTGTATTCTAATGTTAATTAATGTTTAAGAAAAATACATATGTGGTGAAAGAAAAGATTGAAAACCACTTAAGAAAGGAGACATTAAAAAGAGAAGCAATAGTAGAAAAGCTTGCAACACTACCTTCAGGCAAAGGGTGAATAGTTACAGCACTGTTTAGCCTACCACCATTACCTCCCAAACTAACAAGATGGGGGCCTTCAGTTTGAACTTTAACAGAGCGTCCTCTTTCACAAATGGCCAAGCCATCCTACAGGTTAATGGACAGTGTAGTATAGAAACATTTGTCACTCAAAATTATCACTTCATTTATTACAAATATGTAGGCAAACATATACTGTATATTTTACCAAAAATTTAAAATTTTTAAGACAACAGTTGAAAAATGAAAAAAAAAAAAAAAAAGTTGCTTTAAAAAAATTGTAATGATTTGAGCTGGGGAGTCTAGTGGTTAGGACATCAGACTTGTGACAGAACATCACTGGTTTGATGACTTAGGCCATAATGAATCCTCTCAGTACATGCTCCTCAAATGTGTGAGCCTGAAAGTCCTGAGGTTGATCATTTAGCAGCTGACCTTAGGACGGAAGGTTGAAGATTTTTTTCCCTCCAACCTCATATCCAAATTATGAAAGGGCAAATGCCATATTGCCATTGAACTTAAACATTCCAAAAAAAAAAAAAAAACAATATTTTTAACTATGTCCTAATTATTCAAATCAATACAGGTGACATTTTTAAATCAGATCTTTAAAAATATTCTATTCAGTACGTCTGTTAAATAACTAATAACAATCAATTGTAATATTTTTTTTTCAATCATATAAACGTATCCTACGCCAAGGAGTATTAACAGTATCCAAGAACCAAAGAACAGCATTAATATGATGAGAAACAAGCCAGCAATTTTTGTTTAATAAAGAAAGAAAAAATATACAGAAATTTGAACATCATCTAATAGAGCATAGGCTTCATGAAGAAAAAGCAGAAAGGTTGTTGTTTAAGCTGGTAAAATTAAGTTTTGCTACTCAGCACTACTGTTAATTTTAGTAAGCGTCTTTAGCTACAATGTACCACTGCCACATTTACATCTAGATTTGAGAAAAAAAAAAATCAGCATTAAATACATTGCTTATTTATCAATCTTTAAAAATTTCTCAGATCAATAACATAATGAGTGAACAAGCAACATTCATATTTAAAATCAAAAACCAACATAAATAAATGAATAAAACTATATTACAGCCAAAGTAAATTACCCAACAATGCAATTTAATTCTTAAGTCACAAAAAATTGTTTAAGTTTGCTTGAGAAGAAAAAAATATTAGGATTCATGTTCTTTATCATTTAAGCATCAGTTTATTATTAGTCATCTGTTCATTACTTCAATGGCGTAGAGAGAGGAAATTTCGGGGGGTCAATCCCCCCTCCTCCCTCAAAAAAATTGGTATTCTCATAAAATATCAATTTTAAAATGGTAGCCCTTTACATTTTAGGATTTATGACAGTGCATTATTTAATCTAAGAAATAAACAATTTAATTCAGAAGATTCAACAAACACTGAGTTATATAACTAATCGGATTGCACTGCATAATATCTGCACTGCTCGCACCAGGGGTGCCCCCCCCCCTAAGAGCAAGGGCACACACCCTAAATATTTGGAAGACCCTCCCCTCAAAAAAAGTGAAAACTACCCCTCAAAAACACCCCCCTCTAAAAATTGCAATAGCGCAGTCTGCACCTTGATCCCCCCCCCTAGGTGGGCACCCCTGGCTTGAACACAATAATAGTCCAAGAAAAATCTTTGCTGACTGCATCAAAACTCAAGTTTCTAAATTTATATTTTATGTTTTATTTTTCAGATAAAAACTTTTTTGAGTGAGCGAGCAGTGATACGAAATTGCTTAACCAAAGGGCCAACATCTTAGTAGAATATTTATTTTTGGGAAAATTCTTAAGGATGGTTTTGTTAACTTTAAATATATATAAAACAAATTTGTAAAATTCAGTAGTATATAAGTTTTAGCAGCATAAAGCTTTAACATCCTATTTTTTTTGCTCTTTGACCCAGATGTTCTGCCAAGAAAACATTGAGCTGAAAGGGGTACCTAAGTGTGGAAGGTTGAAATCCCTGCTTTAAAGGATAGGGAAGAACATTAAAAAGCGTGTTGCAAAAAAGCGAAATATTGCAGCAATATTTATGTAATGTAGCAATTGGTAATGCAATACTTTTTTCAGACATTTATGATTTTAAAGTAAAAAGAAAATCTGGAAAATCAGTTAAAAGTTAAAACAACAAATTTGAATTACCATACCCAAAAACTTATATGTAACTCATGTGTACAAACAAATAATAATTGTATCAAAATCAAATTCATAGCACAACAACATTTCAAAAATCTGAAGTCGAAACATACTTTGGAAGAGGAGGCTACTTCTAGAAAACTTCCATTGTCAAAGTTAGGCTTTAAAAAACCAATAGGATATGGATTTGATACCGTCCATACACCCAATGAAGTCATGTTTTCATTCTTAAACAACCAAAAAGTTCCTCCTGTAAGAAATATATTACATAAATTTAAATAACAGAAACAAACCAAATACATTCATAATAATATTAGAAATAGGGACATGTCTGTGGGGAGAAGTAGGACTGCACTAAACCAAGGATGGCTATGGGCCCTCCAGAAGAAAATTCTGGTCACACCACTGCTCAGGAAGCCCATTCCCCCCAATGCAAAGGGGCACTCTCAATCTCAACCCCAATACCATAAGGACTCCCCTCCCCCAAAAAAGAAAAAAATACCTCTTAAAACAAACCCCTAAAAATTCAGCCCTTCAGCCCCCCTCCCCCCCGGTGGGTAACCCCTGCCACTGCTTAGAAACAAATCAGTTAGGGGTCGTCCACAAATGATGTCACGCTCAAAGGATAGAGATTTAAAATTTTGAGTTTGTGACCATGTGGAGGGGCGAGCAACAAAAAGTGTGACATCATACATTATTTTAGTACAATAGGTTTATGAAAAACAGCATGACATGTGACAAGGGGAGGGGAAGGAGAACTGTGACACAAAGGGGGGAGGGGTCAAAAAAGTTGAACAAAAATAGGACATCATTTGTGGACAGCCATTTAAATGAAAAATTCTATAAAGAATAGAAACATTCTTTCCGTTATGAAAATACACTAATATCTTATCAACATTAACAGTGCGCAGAGCTTTTGTTATGAAAGTATCTGCAGTAATGTGTGAAAAATATATTTGACGAAAAATTTAAGATTATATAATCAAAGTACACAGTACTGGAAAACATTTGTCAGGCTTTTTACTACTTTATAGATGGAATTCATTAAGTTAATCACAATTTTAAAGAAACGTGTTTTGCATCAATACATTACTATTTCTTAAAAGGTGATTCTTTTTTTTTTTTTGCAATGTCATAATTATAAGAAATCTTATAACATTTGAAAACAAGTTGAACAATTTTAAGCATGGTAAAGCTTTGAATTAACGATAGAAAACATACCAATCAGGAATGGGTCTAACGTATTATTTACAGCGTCATAACTAATTATTTTAACAAAAATAATTTCGTTTTGCTGTCTCAAAATGTTCCAGTCTTGAGTTATAACTTTTTCTATAGGTGAGCGCCTTACTCATACCAAGATCAGTCGCTGTCTCGCTGTTTTAGAATAATTGTCAAAACGATCAACAGACATCAACGTTGGCCGACTACTAGAAAGTCAGATCATATGCAAAGTATAAATAAATCATCAAAAAAGTGGAACACTTTCTTTTCCCACTTTTTTTAATAAAACTGCATTACACGTGTTTTCACCCAGAAATGAAAATTTTAAGCAGTTTCAGAAACGCATCAAGTCTACTTATTTATACATCACCGAGACAAAATTCAGAACGAAATAATAAATCAAAGGGCAGCAAACCAAGCTAATTTTATGGAAAGGAAATCATTTTAATGCACCATGAAGCAGGAAAACATCTATCAAACATTAGATCCACTTGTAAGATATACACGCTACAGATCGAGCAATTTTTGGAAGATTTACAGCCTCATAAACATTTTGCATAATAAAATTTCTGTGGCAGAGTAGTTCCACAAAATCGAACCCTAGCTAAACATCTACGGGGAAATTGCAACCGTAATGTTCGAAATATAGTGGTCAATATGAATAAAACACAAAGGAGGGGGGGGGGGAGAGAGGCAATAACGATTCTTGTTTATTTACACCAGTAGGGTGTTCCCGCGAGACATTCAACCCGCGAGTTACTAGTTCAGCCTGCTTTTTTTGCAGAGGTAAATTCGCCGTTTTTGAAAAAACAAGCCGCTTCTTGTCCTTTTGAAAGATCTGATAGTTTTGAGCAAAAGATTTAAAGAAACAAGCTAAATGAAACGTTTGCGATGTAAAATTTGTAAGTTTAGAAAGTGAGAAGTAATTTTTAAAAATTTTCGATTTGGATGAAGATTTTTCCTTTGGAGTAATTTTTTCCTTCAGAGGAAAAATAAAAGAATAAAAAATGTTGAATTCTCATATATTAAAATAGTGAATTCACTGATCGAGAAACGCTCCTGGCGTCACCAACCATGAAGCTCGTGCCATGGCATGAACATGATAATTTGATATTTTTGGTAATGTTGGATATGATTTATTTTGACAAGGCTGAACTGTATCCGATAATTGAACTGTTTCACTGGTAAGATTGTTATTTTACAGGGGTCTGTCCAGGATTTTTCACAGGGTCCATTTTATGTGAAAAATCAAATAATTTTGTGAAAAATAAATTAATGTTGTGAAAAATCAAATAATTTCGCAAAAAAAAAAAAAAAAAAAAATGTTAAAACGAAATTTTAGAATTTAGAGATGGCACAAACTGCACCAATTAAACTTAAAGTTGAGTATTTTCTTCTTCTATGTCGATAAAATCATTCTGGAGTGTTTTTCTGATATTTGGCCGGGGGGGGGGGCATCGCTCTCTCAAGTATCAATAATTATCTACCATTCCACATTATGTTAAATTATACTAGAAGTATTTCTGTACAGTATTTAAAATAATTGTAACAAAAAATAAATAAATAAAATAAAATTCAGAATAGGGTTCAGCATTTAACTTTTTGACCCAAGACACTCTTAAAAAGCACAGAATTTCGTTTAAAACTTGTAAATTCCGGGATTTTAACAAAAATAAAAAGGTATTTTAATTGTTTACCTCTTAACAAAGCGTAATTATCATCAAAAATTCAAAAATCGGATTCCCATAGCGGATGAAAAGAGATCGCAATTCTCAAAGTGAAGGCATCAAAAGTATAAAAAAACGGCTTGTAAAAGAAATATTTTTGATAAAATTATTTTAAAATTGCATTTTAAAGTCCTATGATAAACATTTCATTAATATCTGTAGACACAGTCGAAAAAAAAAATAAACCATCTATTCAGCATTTTAATTTTTGACTCGTAACAGAAAATGGAATTTTGCTTTAAAAACTTGAAATGAGAGTTCTAACAGAAATAAAGAGACTTTTCTTTTATTTGCATCCCAATGAAGCGAAGTTAGCTTGAAAAAAGAACAAAATATGATTCTCATATCGGATGTTAAAAGATTGCATTTTTCAAAATGTAGACATCTAAAGAAAAAAAAACGGTAATTAAAAAAAATTATTTAAAGTTAATTATCCTTGTTAACATCGAAAAATCAAAACCCATATAATTTTCTCCCAAAATAACAATTAAACATCGCACCGTAAAAACGCAAATATTGACAAGCTGGTAAAATGATGAGAATATTTTCTAATCAAGCCATTGAAGGTTCAACGCCAGACGCTAAGTGGTGAGAATTTTGAAGTTGGAAGTAGGAATTTTGAAGTTGTTTGAAGCGATCATATTTTTTCCCCATCCTTACTATCCCTTTGCAGTTCTAAGTTCATTTCGCAGATATATATTATTATTGTTCATTAAATCATGAGCGGGGAGAAAAGTGCTTACCAATGCCTTTTCAGAAAAGTTTACAACAACACCGCTGCTAATTAGCTGAGATAAAACAAACAACCATTCTATTTATTTGGCAACAGCAATTATTTATCGCTTGCAAGAGCATCGCAAGAATGCCGATTTTTTTTTTTTTTTTTTCAAAATAAACCGATTTTGTATAAGCTGATCCCTCTAATTTGACTTTAAAAAAGGTTCCAAAAATTATTGGTTTATACACAGAAATATGCGTTATTTTGCTTTCAGATTTGCTCTTTCAATATACAATTTGTGAAAGATCCGATCTTGTTTATCAGAATTTTGTGAAGGGTCCGTTTTGTTTGATCGGGATTTTGTGAAAGGTCCATTTTGGTTGATCGGATTTTTGTGAAGGGTCCGTTAACGGACCAAGTATCCTCTGGCCAGACCCCTGTTTTAGGTAAATGAAGAAACGAAAAAGTGGTTAACAATGAATGCTATCTACTGGAGTTAGGGTTAAAGTTTCAACGATCAAAATATTACCCGACAGGCAATTGCTTCCCTTAAATCTAGAAGCAATTTTCACTCGTCGTACCTTGACGAGCGATTTCTTAGTAATTGTAATAATTATAAAGAAAAAACATTTTGCCTACTTTGTTCATTCTTAGAAATTTATACCGTCGAATACATGGCCAGTGTCGGACTTAAGAGGGGGGGGGGGGAGTCAGGGTCCTTGTCCCGGGCGGCAACTTTTTGAGGGGCGGCAAATTCGCCCTATTTCGGTGCTTTTTCCGTTGAAACTCGATGTAAAATCGTGATGGGTAAAGGCGGCAGTTTCGAGATTTTGCCCGGACTCGGAACAATCGTAGATCCGGCACTATATGGCAAAAAAAATGAGTTGTTCACTATATGCCCATTTTGAAATTTAGGGATGAATTTTCAGAATGTGCTTTTTTTGGTGAACTTACAGGCTACGAAATGCGACTTATATAAAGGGGCACTGGCGGACTTATAAAGTTGCAATAACTGCTAGGGGCACTCACAATCGTAGGAGCCCCGAATAGGATTTCAAAATGATTTACACAGGTCTGTGATAAACAAAGGGCCCCCCAAAATGGATTAAGACGAACTCCCAGACCTGTAAATACGTCACTGTAAAGGGGATAGAAAATATTATCATCATTTCTACAACAGGGATAGCATTCCCGCTCCATAAAATGCAGGATGATGGGAGGGTTTGTTCGAGTACTTACAACAATAAAATGATCAAATTGATTAAAAATTACTAACAACAACGGTGTTATTAAAAGCTTCTAACATAAGAAAATTTGGGCAAAGCCTCAATCAAAAATAATAACATTAATGATGGCTATAGACTTGCAAAAAAGGGGGTGATGCACGATCTTGTTATGAAACTAAGGAGGTTAAGAGGAAACAATTGCCTACCCCCCCCCCCCCCCCACCCCTCCCAGGGCTGTAAGTGTATCTGTAGTTTTTTGATGCACTATGCTATCAGCATATAATATTCCTTTGCAGTTCTGGGAAAGTTAGAAATGTCGGACCTGATGTCAACTCGGGAAAGAAAGGAGGTGTCTAAAGACACATTTCTTGATTTTACTGGCTACTATCAGTGGCGTAACCAGAAAAAAAGGGAGGGTTCTGTGTTTAGTTTAAACTCTTTCAATGGTCAAAAAAAAAAAAAAAAAATCTGCGTTTCGGGGAGAATATACCCTTTCTTATTGACAAAAAATCCAGAACGGCGGATACGCTCCTGGCCAAGTTCCTAATGTTTTTGATCTGAAGTTTTCGTGTTATACTTTGTTTTTGGTTCGAAAAGATTTGAACTACGGATGAAAATGAAAATATCTGCGCTCCCCATTCAAGCAAAATGGCATCAGTGGAAAAACATACGATCACAGAGAGAGTCTTTCATTGGTGGAAACCATTTTGACGTAGGCTGAGCGTGAGTCAGTGTTTAGGTTTCAATGAAAACATACGAGCATATGGCGGATACGCTCTGTTGGAGAATAAACAAGCATCGGAACGGGTCAGTAACCCAACCTTGAATATACACAAAAAGCAGGCTTCAGAATTTTAGTCCAGCGACCTGCCATTTTCTCTCTCTTTAAAATTCCATTTTTAGTAAAATTCTTGATGAAAACAAAATGGCATTCTGCAATCAAGTAGTTTTTTCTACAGAAAAAAATGGAATTGAATTAACTGAAATATTTTCTGGAACTCAAAAGAAACACTGGAATCCAGCTAATTCAAATTTAAATCGAAATAATTAGATTCGAAAATTCGGTTACAGCTATTTGTATTAAAGTTACATTTTTTGCCACGCTTTGAGGGGGGGAGGAGGTTTGTGAAGAGGGGAAGGGAGTGGGCAACAGTAAATGAGGCATCACGCATTTTTTGCAAGAATATGTTTATAAAAAATAGCGTAGGGTGCGACAAGGGTGAGGGGGGTAAAAATTGTTGAAAAAATGTGACATTTAAGGACGTCATTTATGACATTTTTTAAGCATAAAAACTCATCCACCGATCTTTTCATCACAACATTTTATCAGCAGCAAATATTTAGTAACATACCCATAAAGAAGATTAAAATCTTCTACCTTGACAAAGAGCTACATCGCTGTATTTGCACCAGTGGTAACTGATAAAACGAAAAAGAAAAAAATGAGGAATTCTCTAAGTCAGATCCAGTTTCGCAACTCACGGATGAACTTTTCTGTTTACTATTTGATGTGATAACATACTATACATTATCATTTTCCATTTTCAGCTGAAAAAGTTCTAAAGTGCTTCAATTTTAAACGGGCAGTTAGAAAGGAATTATTGTATATTTATTGCTTAAATAGTGTTCAAAATATTTTAAAACAATTTTTAACTATATATTAGTTTCTTACATAAAGAATTGATTTTTAAAAAGCTGTATTTATTCAACATAAAATACTGTTACGGTGAACAAAATCAATGATCATCGGGAGCATTTGAAAAGAAATATAATTTACTATTTTACGTTATATTTTCAAAGAAGACATAAAATAAAACAGTACGTTAGGTAAAGTACATAATGCAGCAGTATAATCATGGCCTGATTCACGCACGGTCTTGCGGGTCCGCGGACCACGGCACCAAAAATGGGATCAATTCCTTTCCTTATTCCTTTACAGGGGAGGACAAAAAAAAAAACTACTTTATTAATGTGCATCTTTTCTCGTGAGAGGGCCGTTAATTTTGAAAATCGAGCAGCAATGGCTGAAATATAGAAGTACATCGAAGAAAATGAAGACTGCCAATTTACGATGGAAGAGCTGAAAAATATAATTACCATATCCAGGACGAAAAAACTATGCCAAAACGATTAATAGATCGCTTTCACGTTAGTTCGTGTTAATTCGGTTTTGACACTATTATCTGTTTCAAAAAATGAATCATGATATACTGACAAAAAATTGGTACATTCAAAAATGTGACGATAAAAAAGAAGAGGAATTTCGAACATAAAAAACGGCCAGTGAAATTATCAGAAAGGACATAATTAGTCAAGTTTATAATAATGAAAATTATTCATCAAGTAGCAAAATGATTCAAGAGATGGACGAGTCAATACATGAATCTTCAAATTTTTTATTATCAGAAATAATTTTAAGTGATAAGAAACGTAATGCGGAATGGATTTTTAAATTTGTTGAAATATTAAAAGGTCATTCGGTTCGGCTGTATATTTACAAATAATGGATGACGAATTTCTCGCCAATTGGCTATGTTCATTCGCTCTCCCATTCCACGTCATGATAATTTCGTAATTTACTCGTCCATCTTATGATAATTTTGCTCCGGAAAATTTTCCTAAAATTGAAATAGAAAAAGAATAAATCGAATTTTCGAAAAATCGCTTCGAGGTGCACACCCCCATGCTACAAATTCATGAAAATCGGCCGAACGGCCTAGGCGCTAAGCGCATCACAGACATCCTACAAACATCCAGACAGAGAGACTTTCCGCTTTATTATTAGTAAAGATACGTATGAGTTTCATGCCTCATCGATAATTTTCTTTTACCATTTATTAATACAGCTCCGAGTAATTATGGCACAATTTAAACTGAAAACTTCTTATGATAATGCTAAAGAGTTAAATATGAGAATACGCATTTTAATGTTCGACCAACTTCTGTATATGAAAGCACGCGATATAACTTCTGCTGTATGTTTATCGGATGAAGTATGAGTTGTTGTAAGGTTGGACTCTTTTCACACTGTAATGTCTTATATGGGATCTATTGGTTATATTATGACTGGAAGTGGGATAAAAGTTCTTTCTACCATTTAATGCTGAAAAAATAATTGATCACATAACTTCTGGACGTGCATATGCTAGAGCAGTACGTGCTCATAGTTTATTGCAAGAAGCTTTGTCAGAATTAATATAATATTTTTTTTTAAATATAAATTAGTTAAACAAACAAATAGTTTGTAAATTCTGTTATTTTTTTATTTATACATTAATAATTTACTTATTTTTTGTAATAGATTCGTCTTTTTTCATAAAAAACAACATTATATAGCTTAATTTGTGTTATAGTATATAAAATTACTGCAATCATCTCTTTTTTTTATAATAAAATCAAATGCACAATTTTATATAGGTAGAGATTATTATTTATATTATTCATTACACATTCCCGCAAAAATCATTCAATTTCATCTTCCCCCTGAAAAATCCGAGGTTATAACGTTTTTAACGCCCCAGGAACTGCTATAATAATAGCACTGTACAGTAAGTAGATACAATAAGTAACTTCAACTAGTGTGTTGTGGCCAATACGAAACTTTCTTCTATATCTATATCATAAATTCTTGGATCTACTATTGTCACAAATTTTGAAAATAGTATTTTTTTTAATGTTTATATATGCTTAATCTGTTGTAATCTTGCGAATTTTGGCGTTTATTCTATCAATTTTCGCTTAAAATTACCGTAGGTCCTGAAACTTTACCATTGACTTCGCGTGCAATGCACCATTTAACATTATGCTAATGGGATTGGCGAGAAAGTTACTGATGAACTGATGATGATGATGATTTATGCTCGGATCGTTATCAGTTTTATCCAAGAAATCAGGGAAATCTTTTAATTGTACGTGTGGAAGAGTCACTCATACTTAATTGTGGTACTATCATCGACGCACTTTTTAGTTGTTCAAGCATATTGAGAGCCTTTACCTTACTTTAATTGTCCAAAATTTTCTCTTTCACTTTTCATCTTCACGAACTCAAAGATGAAACAACGCACTTATAGATGTAGCTCATACGGTGTGGAAATTTTCGCTTTCATTGATGCTGAAAGGGTCGAAGACCATTCACAAATCCAATATTTAGTAGCAAAATAACGAAACCGATACTTAGCCTCGAGTTTCCTTCATGAAAATTTCCGTATTGCGGGGAAGGAATTCGCATCAGTTCTAAAATTCGTAACTCGTGAAAAACTCGCGTTTTAGCCATTTCGCGTCCGGTCGAATCGCGTTGTAGTGCAAGGTGTAAGTCCACTGTATTCTATTTTGGACATTAATTATTCGTGCTTCAAAATGAAAAGCAATTATTGAAATTTGCTTTGAGGCTGCTTAATTTGTTAGGGAGAAATTAATTTAAACAACCAGTTTGGTTTATTTAATAACACTGAAAAACCTTCACCAACAAAAAGAACGCCTGTTTTCCATTTGCTTCGCGCTCAAACTATTTCTTTATCTCCCGAAATTCGAAATCTACACGCTTACCATAAATTTATTGCCTACATCATGTCAAAAACTTCCTCTATCTTTAAATAGCACTTACCACACATGATTCAATAACGCCCATCTGTCAGGCACGGAACAAAACTGTTAATATAACTCAGCACCCACAAAACCCATTAACTTCATTTTGACATCTCCAGAACCCACAGAAATCCACTTCCAAAAAGAATGGCTATTTTCCCAGTCGCTCTCCAACTTTTTTAACTCATTGAAAACAGAGTGGAAAACAAAAAATAAAATCGAATCAATACAGAACAGCGTTCAGCATTCATGAATGTGTGCATAAGTCCTGTTGCCCAATCCCACACAAGATCCTACACAAAAGAACAGTTTACTACAAGTGCAAAGATTTGATTCATGCTGTGACAATTTTTTACGCTCTTTTTTTTTTCCTCCAAAGCGTCGCGACTTTTTTTCATTTTATCTGTTGCATCTGGCATTAAGCGATGCGAATACTGATCTTCCCATTTTCCTTAGTTATTTTCTTACACAATTGCTGCTCATTTCGAGTTTATAAAAAGAAAGAGAAATTCTTTTGGAAGCGCTACTTTTTCCCCCTCATCAGGTGCCAAAGTTGCACATCTACAGCATTTCCATTCTTTAGCAGCAGTAAACGGAAAGAATGTTGCAAACCTAAAATACTAGAACTAAATAAATAATCCACGCCTTTTGAAAATATCTGGTTACTTTAAGGCAAACGGATCTCCTGTGAGCCGGGAATTTTTTCCTGCAAGAGCTTATCCAAAACGACTTCTAAGAGTCGAAATCACAAAAATACTTTTTCACGAAAATGCGAGATTTCAAAAAAAAATATTCATTCAAAAAAGTTGCAAAAATGAACTCGAAAAAACAAAAAACGAGATAACAAAAAAAAAAAAAAAAAAAAAACACATAATTATCAAAAACTGTATGGTATCCTCAATTGAAGAAAAATAAGAAAAAAAAATTCAAAGTTGACATCTTTATTTCGCGCATGAAACTGAAAGTTTCAAAAAATATGCTAAAAATTGAATTTTTCAAAAACTCGAAAAATTAGTTTCTTAATATTTTTGTTACATAAATTATCAGTATATCGCGCAATTTGAACTTCAAAAAATATTTTATAGCTTTTACGTAAGATCTTTTTTTTTTGCGCATACGCCTTAAATTGGGCTAAAATCTCCTGAAATTTGAAGCCCAATTTAAAGCGTATGCAAGAACTAAAGATCTTATTAAAAGGCTATAAACTATTTTTTAGGGTTAAACTATGCTACATTCTGACAAATGGGGTCGTTTCCAAAATTTTAAAAGTATTTTTTTCTGAAAGAGCATGCTTAAAAATATAGGATCTGACCATTTTTTAAATAATTTGTTCAAGTTTAATATTTTTGAAAAATTACTTAAATCGGTGCGCTTTCATTGTTAAGTTTCTGTCGTGTGACATCACAAATGATGAAATGCCATTCAGTGTTGACATTCACGGAGAAAAATATTTAATTCGCATCTTTACTCGCGTGTATTGGCAACGATATGGTTGAGAGCAAGCGTAGAGCGCAATATTTAATTTGCTTCCTAATTATCATAACGTGAAAGCGTGGCAGAATGATGCGCCAGATTGCATCATTTGTGACGTCATAAAGACCACGCTTTGTTTTCAAAATCGGACATTTTGAAAAATTAATTAAAAAATAATTGTTGGGAAAATGAAAGTATTTTTTGGGTCCATGTTATCTTTTTTTTACTCATTCTATCAATTTCAGTGACTAAAAGTAGTAATTTTGACTGAAGGAAACAACCCCATTATGGCAGTTGCGTTATGAAAAAATACAAAAAAAAATTTTAACATTTTTTTTTTAAACTTTCAGCCTCTTGCTCGAACTGAAGATGTCAACTTAGGTTTTTTAAAAGAAATTTCCTCAATTGAGGATAACTACAACTTTTGAAGTAACGCGATTCCGAAATAAAAAATCGATTTTTTTCGAACCATCCTATTATTTATTTTATTTCTAACTGATATCCTTCGAAGAATTATTAAAGATATTTTATTTGCTTACTGGTCTTTCTTAATTGAATTGTGAGAAACATTCGCGGAATGATATTTGTTGAGAAGCAAGATGGCAGAGATCAACTTTTTTTTTAATTTTCTCTACCGGAATCCGCAAAAAAGCTTAAATATGTCGTGAAATTCCTTCTGTATACTAATCAAAGTGAACTAATTTTAGCTAACTCATTGGGGGAAACTCACACACACACCATGCCTTGACAGGTAGATGTACAGAGAAAAATGTTGAGCCAAATAAATGAACTTGAAGATGAAATTTTCATTCGTATCTTTGCCAACGAAAGCTTATAACAATTCTTTGAGCATAAATAAGAGCTCTTTCCCTAAAATACTCCGGCCTGAATTGTTTTTATCATCTTCTCTGAAAATATAATCCTTTGAGGACAGAGATTTCCGACTTTGAAGATGTAATGATTCTATAATCTTTCCAAAGTTCGACAACCTAGGAAAAAAAAAAAAAGCTTACATGTCTATTTCAATAGCCTCATTTACTTTTCATATCAGAAAAACTACTTCTACTTTCAACTAAATGCAAAGCTTAAATAAAATAATGAGAGGAAATTTCTTCTAAGCCAGATTCAGTTTAAAAAGGAAGTTCAATACAGTCTGATCCCAACTTACGCGAGGGATGCATTCCAAGACCCCTCGCGTAAGACGAACTTTCGCGTTGTGGAAAAAGGGTATGCATACGAATTTTATATTAATATACCCAATTATTTTAGAGTTTTTAAAACCCCCTTAAACCGTTTTATGCCATTTCTTAATTATATATTACGAATTCCTCACGTAAAGAGCTGAATTTTTACTGTATTTAAAAAAAACTGTATTATTCAACTTAAAACACGGTTACGATGCACAAAATCAATGATCAATGGGAGTATAATGGGAATAAATCGATGGAGGACAGTACAGTACGTACAGTATGTACTAATAACAAAGCGCAGCATTATAACAGTACAGTACAGTAGATACAATTGTTACATTTATAACTTAAAAATTGAAGATGATGATTTATACTGCGCAATCAGATCGTTATTCTAATATATTTTTAAATACATACTGTTGTGCTTCAACGTTACTTCTATGACGTTTCCATTTTTATGGTAGTACCCATCTTCTTTTATACTGTTTGCATTACACTACTCCGCAAACTACAGATTAAAACTAAGTTCTGAACTTTTACAGATTGCCTTTTCTTGACTTTTAAGTGTACGCATGAAGATTCATTCACACCTAATGGGGTCGTTTCCAAAATTTTAAAAGTATTTTTTTTTTCTGAAAGAGCATGCTTAAAAACATAGAATCTGACCATTTTTTAAATAATTTCTTTAAGTTTAATATTTTTAAAAAATTACTTAAATCGGTGCTCTTTCATTGTTTAACGCTTCTGCCGATGGCATCACAAATGATGAAATGCCATTCACGGTCCAAAATATTTAATTCGCATCTTTATTCACGTGTATTGGCAACGATATGGTTGGTACCAAGCGTAGAGCGCAATTTTAATTCGCTGTTTGATTATCATAACGTGGAAACGTAGTAGAAAGATGCGACAAATTGCATCAGTTGTGACGTCATAAAGACCATGCCTTGTTTGAAAAATCAGACATTTTAAAAAATTAATTTAAAAAAAAACTGTTGGGAAAATGAAAGTATTTTCTGGGACCATGTAATTTTTTTTTTTTTTTTTTTTTTTTTGCTCATTCTATCCATTTCAAATATTAAAAGTAGTACTTTTGACTGAAGGAAACCACCCCATTGTCGTGCTACCTTCGATGCACGTTTTGGTTGTTCAAGCATATAGAGCATCTTACCTTTTCTTAAATTGTTGCAAACTTTCGTTTTTTGTTTCCATCTTCACAAACTTTATATGAAGCAGCGTGCTTAGGTGTCACAATATTTCATATTTAGAATTTTAAAAAATGAAATATGCGAAGTGCTTTTTTTATACACACTAACAAAGCGATGTTTGGTCTAGTGCCGTGTGGGAACTTGCGCAGCCACTGATGATAACAGATGAAAGTACATTCAGGAATCCAATATTTAGTAGTCAGTAACGAAGCCGACACTTATCACCTCAATTTATTTCCGAAAGTTTCGAATTAGTGGAGAGGAATTCGCGTTAGCTCAAAAATTCGTTATTCGTGAAAATCTCCCGTTATAGCCATTTCGCGTAAGTCGAGTCGCGTTGTAGCGGGAGTCGACTGTATCTAATTTTTGACGCAAAAAGCAGATATATTTTTACGGCTCTGATTCTGGGTTGCATCAATTCCCCTCACCTTTTTTTTTTTTTTAACACTACATACACTTACAGTTCTAAAGCTTGAAAACGCCACTTTTGAGGCAAATTAGGAAAATAGCCAAAAGAGGGAAAACATTCCATTCCTCCTTTGGTGTAAATAACAAATGGACTTGAAAAATAAATTTCAAAAGAATACAAATGAGAAATCCCATAAACACGAAGAAAAACTACTGTCATTAACCAGTGGCATACCTAGTATGGGTGACACCCGGGGCGGTAATTTTTGGTGTCACCCCCCCCCCCCCCCTACAAACGCGAAAGAAAACAAAATTCAAATTTTATGAAAACATGAAATTTATATTTATTTCAGTAACAACTACATTTGTGTTATAACAAAATTTTAAGGTAGTACAAAAAACAAATAAATGTGGGGGTGCGGGGTTTATCCCTCCGGAAAATTTTCAAATTTGTAGCCTTAAAAATGCATTTTTGCGTCATAATTTTAAGAACCTGCAATTCCATTTTGGGTGTCACCCCCCAGACGGGTGTCACTCGGGGCGGGCCGTCCGCTCCTCTTCCGAAGTGACGCCACTGCATTAACTAAGCTTAACAGCAGATTTTTAAAATAACAGAATTTGTTTGTTTTTTACCTTTTTCAGCAGCCATTAGTCAGAGACTGCAACGTCTACTTCAGTTTATTTGAATTGCGAAATGTCTCGTAATCAACATTCTTTGAATCTTTGTTTCTACGATTGAGATTTTCTAAGCGGTCTGCTTTTATGATCGAGATTTTGATGGTATGAGGCAGATCTTTTTGAAGGCACAAAAGGTTTCTGAATAAACAAATCGAATATTCTGTTCTTAACAGTTTGCAGGTGCGCCCCGATGGGAGGTCACCATGACCTTGCAAAAATATCCTTATTCGACAAATTTTGTCTGACGATTCGTCAAAATTTGGAGTTTCATTCGGCGAAATCATCATCATTCGGCGAAATTTGGAGTTTTATTCGGCAAAATTTTCAGCAATGGGCAATATTCCGCATTCCATTTCGCAAATTGCGAAGTCCCGCATTCCCAAAAATGTGACTACAGGGCACCCCACAGCGGGGCAAAACGCCAAAAAGCGCTTTAAAATGTTTTTAAACCTCTCTCGCTTGTTTGTTTACACATGCATGTTATTATGGAGTTTTTTTCGATTTGTTTGGGCTCAGGGTCCAAAGTTCGCAGGTTTACGCAGCTAATTCCTTTTCAGCGTCTTTCTACAGACCATTTAATAGTAATTTCTAAGAGGACATTTTTTGTAGTGTTTTGAAAAAAATAACCTTGAATTCCCAAATTTTCGGTGCTGTTCAAAACCGATTTTCGGTTTAAGAATTCAATCACTCATTTTTTTCGTCCTATTACTGTCGTTGGACACGAGAGAAATTAAATATACCCCCCTTTTATGAGAAAAAAAAATTATAGACTGCTTAAAAGCAATTTTTGCAAATTCCTGCACTAATGGTTCTTCAACTTTCTAAAAGCTCCCTTCAACTTTGTAGTGGACGAAGGGATCTAAAATTCCAGTTCTGATTGCCTAAGAGGTAGGCCTGTACAAATTTATTAATACTCAATTGGTTTAATATAAGGGGAAAAAACATTTAAAAGTCCTTTTTGGCATTTTCGCCCCACTGTGCACCCTGACAGTTTGTGGGTTCGATTAAAGAGAAAACATTCGCTTGCACCGTTCCCAAAGGTAACAAATTCGGCTGAAGAAAATATTAAAATAATTTATAACACTGATTTCAATGTAAATAAACAAACCAAATGCCGAGATTTGCCCTCGTCTAGACATACTGAGTGGCAGACTAAAAGCTTTTTGCACTATCCGCTAGACACATCCACAAAGTGTACATTATAACTCGAACACTAATCCACGAATACCAACCAGACGAGCCAAGGCCGACTCCAATGACTCCACCAGAACTCAGCTACAAAATATCGTCGGGTAGCAATTGAAGCCTTTCCCAATCCCAATTAGCGGCGTAACCTCCGTAAGACACCCGTTGCGCAAGCGGAACGAATAACTCCCAGTAAATGAGAAGGAAGTGTCATAAACGTCATTTTGATGGCAATAAACCCTGAGAACAGCCTTTCATGTCCCTGAGAATGATTTGCCAACTTGATTTTGCAAAATCGAGTAAATAATCGACGTAGGGATGCATAATTTGATGTTAACAGGTAAAATTACCTGTTGACTGCCTGGTATATGATACAAAAATAAGATATGTTTAGCCATAAAAGCCGATTATCAGGAGGATGTGAGCGTAGGGGTGTGCACAGAAATTTTGGGGCCCGTTACAAATGACTTTTACGGCCCCCCTCCATGCCTTATGTCCAACATATATTTCACCCTCTTTTTGAAAATCTCGGGCCCCCTTCAGGCTTGGGCCCGGGCCAACAGTTGTCCCTTCTCCCCCCCCCCCCCCCACCCCCTGTGCACACGCAATCCTTATGAAACCTTACATGGGGGTACACCACGAAGGGTTTTAGCTTAAGAAATATTTTACAATCTTTTTGTTCTTTCAATAAAAGTTTGAATTTACACAAAACAATTTTTGAAAAAAAAAAACTAGGAGCAGGTGGATGTGACATTGTTCTCCCCCCCTCCCCATTTTCCGTTTTTTAAGAAAGTTGACAGAAGATTTACTACAAGAGTTCTCTAACTTTTTCCACTGTTGTCCGTCAATTAGAAGAGAAACATTTCATTTTTCAATGAATGGAGCCTTATTCATCGCCTTCTTTCGAAAAGCTAACTTCAGAATTGTAAGGACACACAGCATTTGTTTAGATTAGATGATCTGAACAACTATTGCAATAAACATTTGCATTCTTAACAAGAAATTCAAATACCCGATTAAAATAGTCAACAAAGAAAAATGGTGTTATAATGTGCAAAACTCTTCAGAAAATTCTGCAGCTAAAAATATTTTTCAAACATACAATTTACTAAACAAAACAATTATAACAAAGATGTCTTTCCAAAAATAAAAAATGTACGTTTAAAGTCTTTTAAATACAGATGCTCCGTCCAACACTAACTACCTAAAACAAAATCTTTATTTTTTTGCCCATTAAAATTGATAATAATTTACTTGAAAAAATAAAACAAAAAGAAGAAAACTATGATTGATCGATGCGTGATAAGTGCAAAACTTTTACAACGGTATATTTTCTCCATAATCGTGAATCATTAGAAACTTTTGTTTAAGAGAAATATTTTTTTCGGACTAAAAATTAAAATTCAAAAACACAGAGGGTTTACAATATATAAAAATTGGGTTAAAAACCAAAAGAAAAAAAAACTAATACAAAACACACACACACACATGCATTTTCGTATTGAAAAAGTAGCACAAAATCTATTACACACATCTATATTTCTGAAGTAATGAACCTATTTGAAAATATAGCACGTCATTCAAAAAGGAGAAGTGGGGGTTAATAAAAAAATTACTGACCTTGGTATTTTTAAAATATTCCACGAACTCAAAATAACTTCTTACTCCGTTGCAACAAGAAGTTATAATTTTTGCCGACCGACTCTGAAATCTTCGATAAAATATTCCTTATCACATTTTATGTTTTTGCAGGTGTTTTATCTGAGCACGTAGGTATTTTTGTAGCAGCCACATTTTCAGTCAGAAGAAATGGAATGCGTGAATGTAGCAACTTCAGCTGTTTTATCTCTTTTTGGAAAATTGGTAAAAAAAATCAGATTTCGGACTTTCAAAGTCGCATAATAAGATGATGTAGAGCAAAGGTGCCCAAACTTCAGACCTACGCAGACCCCTTCCGAAAAAATTACGAACTTCGCAGCCCCCCCCCCCCCTTTTTCCGGTGCATGCAAAAAAAAAAAAAAAAAAAGATTTGACACAGTCAAATCTATTTTTTATAAACCTATTTTTAGGCTTTTTTTCCTTTAAATGTATTTATATTCATTCGTATGTATATTTTTCCGAGCTCTTGTCTGGTTTACATTTCTTACTTTTTTATTTTCAGTTATGCAAGCCCAGCTATAAAAATGCGCTTAAATGGGGGAGGGGGAGCGCTTCGTTCTGCACGTACCTAGCAAGAACTTTTTTTATTCCTCATAAATGTACTTTTTTTTTTCTTTTTTTGAATTAAAATATCGTTACTCGTCTTTCAATCTCAATTATATTTGACATTTTAGCTGGATAGCACCGCGGACCCCCGGGGGACGGCGGACCACAGTCTGGGAAACTCTGGTGTAAAGATAACACTTGGCAATGGATATTTTCAAAAAGGCAACTTTCTAACAGAATTTAATCGGAGTAAAAAAAAATTAATTGCTTGTCCACGTATTTAATTAAGCTAAATATAAAAAAGTTTCCCGCCACAATGATATAACCATAAAAAAAAAATTGAAAGATTCCTCTCGTTGCGACATTTTCGTTTAAAATTAGTCAATGAAAAAAACGTAAATTTGATTCATTTTGTTTAAATTCGTACAAAAGATTTAATGCTACTCTAACACCACTACCGCAACCAGAGTATCCTTCCGATGGGGGGGAGGCGTGGTCAAAAAGGTATGCCTATTGACACATTAGGATTTGCAATACGAATTAAAGCAAAGGATTATAGGTGGTAACCTCTTACAATATAAAGTCTGTCAAAAAAAAAAAAAAAAATCATCAATTCTTCAAACACAAAAATAGGTTTCATGATATTGAAATGTTTCATGAGGACATATCTATGAACAAAACTTGGGGGTGGGGAGAGACTGACCCATGCCAACACCAACGAAATTCAATTACGGTGATATCGCCCAGGCACATCATTTGATATTTTTCAGAGGGAGGGGTCAGAGGATATATACTCAATGCAGATCGAAAAAAAAAAAGCAAAAACCATGCCCACATATCGTCGTTTGAGAGGAATAGTGACACAACTGAAAAAATACCGAAAATTAGATTTTTAATTGAAAATAAATTTAAAAAAATTATCTTTTACATAGATTAAAGACACAAGTCGTAAATAGCAAAGTTGCCGGTAGATGGCAACTTTGATTAAAACCTAATTTGACCTAAATTTGATTAAAATTTCTAGAAAATCTAAAAGACTAGCACAAAATCTGCATGGAATAAACAAAAAGAATAGTATTATCCATTTTTAAGGGGCATTACAATAATTAGGAATTGTTATGAATGAAAGAACAAAGAATTATAAATCGCAACAACTTAAAAAATGGTCTCCTGAAAAAACTTTTTTTGAGTTTTGTGTCACTATTCTCTTCGAGTGCGAAATACCGATATATGGAAATTTTCATTGATTTCTCAAAGCCAGGGGAGGGGTCAGTTGCCCCCTTCTGACTAACCTAAATAACGAGTCACCCAACAACCCCCCTCCCTGCCCTCACTCGGGCCCGGACTGACTCTCTTTAACATCCCTAGACAATACCGTGGTGGTTCCTGAAGTGGAGATTATGAGTGTGAAGTACATTTTAAACATTACAAAATTTTGAAGTGTAACAGAACCTCGAGCAAAAGGAAACCTCAGCATTTGTCTCTCTTAGTGGCCAAATGTAAATCGATGATCAGGGCCGCAGAGAGCCAAGGCGGGCCCCTTGTCAATTATGTCACCAGGCCCTTCCCGCCCCCCAATAAATGAAAAAAAAGAAGAAAAAAAAGGAAAAGGGAGAAAAGAAGAAAAAAAAGGTGGGGTGGAACATAAAAAGGGGGAATTAAAAAAGAGGAAAAAAGAAAAAAAAAAATTTTGAATTCTGAAATTTTGAATTCAAATTATGTTTTTCGCAATCACGAACTGAGACAGGACCCTACTCATTGGAGTTATTGTTTCTAGAAACAGCTCCTGTCCCCCCTCCAAGCCTGCCTTTCCTCCTGGGCGGTTACGTGTTCATAGTTGTGTGTGTAAGTGTGTAGGCTTGTGTGTGTGCGTAAACCTGTGTGTATGCACGTAGTCGTGTGCGTGTGAGTGTGTGAGCGTGCGTGTGTGTAGGACATGGACGCCTCCGAGCAGGAGAAGCGGATAGCTCAGGAGCGGAGCAGCCGCGCCGCCAGCAGAGGACGGTGGGCGGTGTTGCTCGCTGGTCCAAGTTGAAAAAGGCACGGACGCCAAAAACAGTCAAATGAGAACAATAAGCAATCGTGATTGCTCAAAAAAGGGGGTGAGGATCAAAACTGGTTACTAGAAAACAATTAACTCTATTTTAAGTGCCACAACAGAAAATGCCAAAAAAGTCAATTTTACTTTATTTTTACGTTTTCTTAGGCTTGCCAGACGTCCCGGTTTGACCGAGACAGTCCCGGTTTTCAGACAAAATTCCGGCGCCCCGGCCGGTATACTTCACGTCCCGGAAAAAGATAAATTTGATTATAAATGACCAAAAAGGTGTAAAATTATTAAGTGTGAAGGATTATTTAGGATAATTACTTTATCATTTGTAATATAGACTGATAAAATTAAAACCGGGTTAGCTTGTGAGGATATTTGCAACAAAATGAAAAAACACTCTAAAAAGTCCTATAAAATTATATCTAAATAGTGTTCAATTTTTTATTCCAATTCAAAGTGTATTTTCTAACTGAAATAAATTGTAAATATTTACATCTAAGAAGTGAGATGTTCAAAGTTGATCTGCTTATGTCATTTTTTATTACCTCCGTTTTTTGTTCATAGTTATTAACCATTCATTCATAGCATTGAGAATAAACTTCCCTATACTCCAAAAATCAGCTACGTTTGTGTACCCTTTTGAATTTTTGAATACTAGCTGAGGGGGGGGGGAGGCATTTCGGTGTCCCGGTTGAACATTTCAGAAATCTGGCAAGCCTACGGTTTTCTCTTATTCGGAGTTTTTCCCCCTTTTTCTTTCTTCTTTTATTTTTTTATTTTTTTTTTTCTACCTTTCCTTCTTCTTTTTTTTTCTTTCTTTCTTCTGTTTTTTTTAGGGTTTTTTTTTTTGCGTCAGTGTCACCGCCCCCCCCCCCCACCATCAAGGCCCGGGCTCCTAGTTTTCGACAAGGCTGACATGACCTCTCGTCGGTCCTGTCTCTGATGGACTAATAAAAAAGAAAGAAACAAAACGGGAAACAATATCTTAATATTTGTCGGTTCGGAATCATCAAGAAAGTGACCATCTGGTATGCGCACCATCAATTTCAAACGGTTCAAAACCCAATGATCGAAAAAATAAATAAATAGAATTGACGCTCATCTCGTTCTAACAGATATACATAGAAAAACACTGAACATCCACTGCCAACAAGGTCGCTGATGTCAAGCTCAAGTGCGTCCGCATCGCAACACTGAAGTTTCCAGTTCGTTTATGCGCAAGCACTTGTAATCCCTCAAGTATGACATCACGCCGTAAATGGTGAACATAAGCAGACACCGACGTCACATGGAAAGAAGAAAAAAGGCGGGAAAATGTGACAGATGCGAGTACTTTCGAGAGTGTCCGTTTAATTTTAGTTATTAAGTAATCTAAATGGATGACACAACAGAGGTGGGACCGCCCAGGAAAGGAACTTAACGCCAAGCATTGTTTGCCAAGTAAAGGATAAATTTTTATCAATGCAAAACAAACAATGGGTGGAATATGGAAAAAGAAAAGGGTATATTAATAATGTTGTTATTGTTGTCGTGTGCCAGCTAGGCTGGCAATTTGGGGTGCGCTGCTTCACTTTTCCAACTGTACCGTAATTTGGTGTGAAGTCCGACTTCTACAGTACACACATGCAGTGGCGGATCCAGCCGATTGTTTTGGGAGGGGCCATCCGAAATTTTTGAAGTAACTCCCCAGGGCCGAATTTAGCTCAATGCCACCTCTAGGCAAATTTGAAATCTGCCATCCCCTCCCCCCTGAAAGAAGCAAAATATCCTTCACTCAAAAAAACGTAAAAATGTGTTCCCCAGATTCTAACTGTCAAACTTATGAAGAAATGATGGCGTTTCACATTCTGAGGCGCCCCGTTGAAATGATCAGTGATCTTCCAAAAAAATTTTTATTCGGCAAAGTTTTCTGACGATTTGGCAAATACCATGATTGAAAAACATTTGACTTTCATAAGATGTGTGAAAGTGATCATTATTAAATTACAAGAAAAAATTGTTTCTGTGGAAAATGAAAGAATGCTAATACTTTAATTTCAAGAATAACAATTTAACTCAAAAGTGTTTTATCATAGCAAATTTGCCGCCCTAGGCAAACTACTCTGCATATTGGGAAATTGGGCCCTGATAACTCCCCAGAAATTTTATTAAAATGAAGATTTAAAAACTCAATTTTCGGGGTATCGAGACATTAAGTGAGGGGGTGGATTTAGGAATCTCTCTCGAAAATATTTCAAAATTTAAATTTCAGAGTAATTTTTGAAAATTATGAAAATAAAAACGCATTTTGTCTATTTTTGATTATGTACGGAGAAAAATCAGGTTTCGGGCGCTGCCGCCAAAATACTTTTGAAATAAGCTTAGAGACCCAAATATTCTGTCATTATACATTGAGAAGTTAGAAGAGGAGGGGCGCTCTTCTAGCTCTTCAGCCTAAAAATGCGCCTTTAGGTAATGCTTGCTTACATTAAAGGAAGTGTGAAGGTGCTTAGAATCCTTCCTTCCTGGAAATATTTTGCCTTTGAGGCTCTGAAAATTCGACTTTTAACTATATTTATGTATATTTTAGAAAGGGATGGAAGATTCACGAGCTCCTCCAAAAAAAAACCTCCTTTTAAAGCTATCATCACGATATAAACTAGGGAGGGAGGGGGTCCTATCAAAACTTGTTTGTAATTGAAGTCCCAAAAAATTTCATTTATGTTGCTTTTAAGCAAGTTAAGTGATAAGGGCTGGATAAGCCAGTTTCCGTTGACATTTTTTCCAAATAAAAGACTTAAAATGCAATTTTTTTGCTACATATCAAGGCATTTGTGAAAGGGCATGGGAAAAGGGGGTTCTCCTCCTAGTTTCGAAATTAAAGCCATAAAAACGAAAATTTAGGCTCTCTTTGGTCTTGTGAACAATAGGTATACTGTGAGAACCGCAGCATTTAGAGATCGTCCAAGTGTCTGTAGTTGGAATCAAGAAATGATGTAAAAGATGGAGAAAAATTTTGGAAATAAAACTTTTGTTTTGAGAATAGGGATATAATTTATCTCCCAATTAAGGCCTATACTTCTTTTTCAGTAAAACACGTGTTAAATTTTGTTATCTTCTCATAATATTTTTCCTTTTTTTTTTTCTTAAAAATATTCCTACAATTACAAGGCTTTGGGAGGGGCCATGGCCCCCCCCTCCTCTAGATCCGCCCCAGCACACATGCCATGAGGACCCGTTTATAGGGTAGGCAACCATTCACAGTATAACAACACATTCACACAAAGAAAGGACAAGGACAGTAGAGATACAGTACTTCCATGCCCGAGCCGGGATTCGAACCCTGACCTTCCTGTCACAGTCAGACTTCTCTGACCACTAGACAGGGCTGGCGGCGGATATATTAATGTGATTTCCAAGAATGTTTTTTCGAAAACTTTCAACGGAAGATTTTCAAAACTAATTGGTGTAAAAATCAATTTAGAAAATTTTTTGAGGTTTAAAAGAAATGTTTTTCCGCACGTCGTTTGCTTTTAGTATTCAAGAAAAAGATAAAAAGGATCGGTTCTGGTTTTCAGGATTGACCTTCAATAGGGTGTGGTCATTTACTTAACTTCATATGCTGAGAGTTTTGAACACTCGTTTTTTCTTAAATGCAGATAAGATGACATCATTACCAATATTACACAAGACAAACAAGCATTCCCACCCTCCTCCTCTGTATCCACGACTGCGGCGTCGGAGTCATGGAGTCGGCTTGATTTTGCGGTAAAGGAGTCAGAGTCGGGAGTCAAAGACTTCGAAATTCCAGAATCGGAGTCGGTTGTTTTCCCTCAGAGTCCTCAATCTGCTATGGCTGTGGAGTCAAGAGTCGGTGTCGCACTGATTGCGGGGTGAAAAAGTTGGAGCCAGGCCCCCCCCCTCACCCCCCACCGACTCCACAGCTCTACCTCTTTCCTCGGCGTTACCAATAAGAAGTGCATGTTTATCGATCCAGATGTTATGCGTGAGATTTAATGTACTCGCCATTACTAAAAACGTAGAAAAACATCTATCAGCAACGATAAAAATACAAATAAGTCCATCCCTCATTTATTTCCCTCGACAACTTACGAATTATGGCAAGATATGGAAAAGAAAAACAATTCTGCAAACAATTTAATATTTGTGCATCAGCAGCAAAATAATAATAAAAATATCATCGTAACTCATAAGCCAGAAGTTGGAAGATTTGAACTCCATTTTTACTTTCTTTACAGTTAATATATCCAATAAATTAATATTATCACAAAAGCAACCAGAATTAACCTTCTGGAGGGGGAAGGGTTTGGTCTTAACTGCCATTTCTAGGATTAGCAATATGGCTTAAAAGGTTTTGGGGGAGTTGATCAGGGAGAGTCAGTTGACCCCCCCCTCCCCCCCCCCCCCCCAACTCCCGGATTTTAGAAACATTTTGAAATTCGTTTTTTCTTTTCTTTTTTTTTTTTTTTTAACGTAAATTAAGTTGTTTTTTCTCCCAAAAAAGATTGAACACAACCCGTCCCCCTCCTTTCCCCCAAACTAGAAAAATTTAAAAATGATGGGCCTGCCTCCGACCAAGCCCCTAGATTTATCTCTGAAAATTCAACTAAGCCATTTCACAATGAAAGCAACAAGTTGCTTTGAAGTTGTGCTATATGTGAGATAAATTAGGAAGAATCAGAACTAGAAAAAAAGGGAGGATAAAAAAGGCAATTCACACTTCCAACGCATTTCTTTCAAGAAAATAAATAAAATAAATGAATTTAGAGCGCAAATTACTACAAATGACTTCTTTTCCTCTTTTTTTCTCTGCATAGAAACCATCGCTCTTTTCTAAGAAATTCTTGGCAGTAAAAGATAGAAGAAAATATACGAGCCATAAATTGTTCGGCTAACCGACCAACCTCACGATCGGCCTTGACTTTCACGAGCAATTCTAAAAATCGTCTGCCAAATGAAGAGGGGGAAAGGGAAAAAAGCACTTCTCCACTTTCGCAGTCTTTGGGGTTGAAACGCATGAGTAAAGCGTCTGGTTATTAAATAACACAACGTTTAATCAACCCCACGAAGTGAACTCGGAAAAAGAGGAAATTGACCCTTTTAGAAGTGCTATTGCTGATAATTTCAATCCTCTTTCCGGCCTCACCAATTTTCTGTTTTCTGGATGAAGGAAACAGCAGTTTTCCCACAGAGGGCACGATTTATTTCTCTCCCTCTCCTTCAATGCAATATTTTATCTAGTTTTCTCAGCTTCAAATGAAAAAAACAGAGCCTGCATTTATTTATTTATTTAAATACCATAACATACCTAAATTTTCTATACGCAAAAATCCTTTTAAACAAACATAATGCTTGTCACACTATCTCCTCGAGAACAGCAAGGATTGTGGGGTCAAGGCAAAAACAAACGAAATTTTCCAAGGAATACAATTTGTCCAGTCTCATCTTTGAAGGATTTTAATTAGCAAAAACATTAATTAAATAGGCATTTTACATTCTTGGTGAAAACATATTTACAAGCTTATTTTTTATTAACCAATCGAAAGAGCGATTTTTTTCTGCGAAAGAGGAAATGTGTTTCCGAGCTCATTATAACTTGAGTTATAACTATTTTCCCTACAATCTGACGCTATGCTGTAATTCCAATTCATCATGTTCATCAGCTGACATTTCATTTTTGTTGACGAGTAAAAAATTACAATGCAAAAACTATCGTGGTCTCAGAGCAACAGTGGGATACCTTAATGTTGTTTCTGCCATAGCTGTCTTTCCGGTTGCTCTGAGGCGACAATATGTGTGTGCATTGTGCAATGATTTCATTTTCACTGTTGCCGTTTTGCCAACGTGTCAGTAAATAAAAATTGTTTTTAGCACACATTTCGGGGCTTTTCCGACAAACATAGGATTAAAAAAACAAAATTATAATGACGTTTCTGTTCTCATAACTTAATACCTGCTTTCTGCAACAGACATAAAGTCAACAAAGGCCATATTTTATTTTGAAGTTTAACAGAAACTTTTACAGTTGCTCTTATTTTATTTGGGATATTAAGGGGGACTTTTGAAGTTCAGGAGTCGTTGCTTACATTGATGAGGATTTTAAAGGACAGATGCCTTTTTCATTTGAATGGGGATTTGAGGGGGGGTTGAGAAGCACTACTTACTTTATTTTGGAAATTTTCCCATTCTAAAACGAGATTTTTCGGAACTATTTTCCTTGTCATGAACGGGATTTTTGAAGGAATTGTTGACGTTAGTTGAAAACTTACTTCAATTCCATCGAAGATTTTTAACGACTGATGTCGTCATTAACATGGGCATTTTATTAAATTCGTTCAGAGTAGTTTTTTTTTTTCTGTTTTTCATAAATTAAAATAAACTCGTTATCGCAATAGTTTTTTTTTTTTTTTGTGTGTGTGTGTGTGTGTCATCAATGAATCAAAATTCCACAGCCCATTTCAAAAATGCAAAACAAAAACAGTGAAACTTCACGCACAAGTCTAGTTAAATCGAATGTTGACATTTAGAACACTGCACAGTGCACAAGCTGTTCGGGCGCCAAGAAGGAAAAAAGAAGTGAAAGCCATTCAAAAACACCTTTAGGAAAACACAAATCAAATAGTGATTCAACAAAAATGGGCATCATGCCCAGAATGACTTAAGAATTGAAGTACGTAGACAAAACAAAAACGACTTTCCTATCGACCTCAAAAATGAAGCCTCAAACTTTACAAACATAGCCAAGTTGGTGAAGGATAAACTGCTCTTTGATGAATCTAATGTCCTCTTGCAGATATAAAGGACAAGGAAAACTTTCATGCGGAGTCAACTAATTTAACAAATTAAATTAAACATAAACATATCAAAAATATATTTTTTTTTAATTTTTTAAAGTTACGTATCACGAATTTATTTATTAATATTCGCTATTCTTAAACTTATAAAATCAAAACTAATCGAAATAAAATAATAGTTCAAAAAGCTAAAAAAAACACGCTTTCGTGGCAAAATGAACTAAAAAGTGAAAAATAATCTTTGGGAGATAGTAGTTGACCAATCACTTAATTTTAATGTAATACAAAAAAGCGTGGGGTGCTGTCTATTTACATTTTTGCTTGGACAACAAATGGAAGAAATTCAAGACAACTGATAAGAAGCCCCCCACGCTTTTTTGTATTGTAACGGATTCGGTGCGACTTCCACTTTCTTGAAATGAAGACACAGTTCTTGATAAAAACACAGGAAATTTATTTACACTATGTACAGGAAAGATCTTCAACAACTGCTAAATTATTCATCAGCAATTAAGCAATTATCACACAACACCGTAAACTCAACGTTTACACACGTATTTACTTCCAAATACGAAAACAACACAGCGAAAATGCCTCGCAATAAACAGAGCAAAAATGCACTCAGTTCGAAATCTCAATCGAAACTAAACTGTTTATCCATCGCTAACGGCTTAAATACACCGAAAAGAAATTTCTCAAATATTCCACACGCTTCTGTAAAGGAGTAGACCGTTATCAATGAAAAGAAAGAAAATAGGGGTCGTATACTTTAGCCGAATGAAAAAGGGGTTGTATATTCATTACGGGAAACTATTTACAGGTTACGTTCCTACAATAATTACTATTTACAGAATTTGTAACATTGCCCCCTTCCTAAGGACTGCACGTCCCGGGCAGTACAATCCCCAGAAAGGGTGCCAAACTTCTATCACAAGTTTACAAATATACACATTAATTCACAACTAACAGATACAGAAAACACAATAATAACAAGAAATATTACTAAACATTAAAAGCAAAAATTATCTACAACTTTTATGTTATCAACCATGGTTGTTTACGTAATACTCATGAACTATGGCCATAGTATGGGGCTAACCGATCATAATGTACAACCCTAGGTTTTGCATTAGGTGATTTTTGGATCCTCACTACGACGTCATTTAGTCGGTTAACGACTTTGTAGGGTCCATCCCAATGCGACTGCAATTTGGGTGAAAGACCTTTCCGTCGGATGGGATTCCATAACCAAACCTTGTCGCCTTCGTTGAATTCACGTCCAGTAGACCTTGTGTCGTATCGGGTCTTCATCTTCTCCGCCGCGATGTTGATTCGCTCTCGTGCGAAGTTATGAACGTCTTCCAACCGGGCCTGGAGATCCTGGATGTACTCCTCAGGCGATGAAGGCGCATCCGGAGGACGACCGAAGACGAGATCACAAGGTAGCCGAAGCTCTCGTCCGAAGAGCATCTGAGATGGGGCATATCCGGTAGTCTCGTGGACAGCACTGCGGTAGGCCAGCAGGAACAAAGGTAGCTTCTTGTCCCAATCCTGTTGATTTCTGGATACCATAAGTGAGAGATTATTCAGGATTGTGCGGTTAAATCTCTCCACCATGCCGTCCGATTGTGGGTGTAGTGGTGTTGTCCTAGTTTTCTCAATTCCGAAAATTTGACATAGGCCCTTAAACACAGCAGAGATGAAATTCCTCCCTTGATCGGAATGAATCTGCAAAGGTGTTCCATATCTCGAGATCCAATGTTGGACTAGAGTCTCTGCTACGGTGGTAGCCTCTTGATCTGGAATGGGATATGCTTCCGGCCATTTGGTGAAGTAGTCGATGGAAACAAGAATGTATTTGTTCCCATCAGCAGTTCTTGGTAGAGGACCCAGGATGTCGATCCCAATTCGTTCGAAAGGAGCTCCAACGTTGTACAGATGTAGCTTCCCTCTGCTTCTCTTCTTCGGTCCTTTACGAGCAGCACAGGCGTCACAAGAATGGCACCACTTCTCCACGTCATCCTTCGCCTTGCTCCAGAAGAAGCGCTCCCGAACTTTATTGAGAGTTTTCAAGACACCAAAATGTCCTCCAGTCGCACTACTATGTATTTCTTTCAGAACATCCGAAATCCTGGATCGAGGAAGTAGTAACTGCCACCTAGATGTCTTGCCGTCGTCAGATTCCCATTTCCGGTGTAGCACGCCGTTCCGTAAATGGAGTGAGTTCCATAAAGCCCAGTATCTTTTTGTTGCAGGACTGAAGATGGAAACGTCCTGCCAGCTAGGTCGTCGACTGTCACTTTCCATGAACTCTAAAATTGGTTTTATGTCGGGGTCTTCAAGTTGATCTTTTCGAACTTGGTCATCACTCCATGGATCAGGTTCTGATGATGTTGGAGTCACTGTCACCTGATAGGCGGTAGGGCTAGTCGTTCCATACTGTTTCTCGATTCGGGAACAATAGTGGCAGTTCTCAGGACAGGGTCTCCTTGATAAAGCGTCAGCATTACCGTGAGATAACCCTTTTCGATGCTTGATCTCCATGTCATATTCCTGGAGCCGCTGTATCCATCTGGCTATCTGACCTTCCGGATTCTTGAAGTTCAAAAGCCAAGTTAATGAGGCATGATCTGTCCGAAGCAGAAATTTTCGGCCGTAAAGGTAATGATGGAAGTGTTCTACAGCTTTCACTATGGCCAGTAACTCCTTTCTGGTGACGCAGTAATTTCGCTCCGACTTTGATAAGCATTTGCTCCAGTAAGCGATGACATGTTCATTTCCGTCAATTTCTTGGGATAAAACAGCTCCAATTCCCTCGTTGCTCGCATCAGTGTCTAGGATGAAGGATTTTCCAGGCTGAGGATATGAGAGAATAGGCGTTGATGTTAAAGCCTCCTTCAGTCGTAGAAATGCATCTTCGCATTCTTTGGACCATTCAAACTTTTGCTTGCTCTCCGTCAGCTTATGCAAAGGTCGTGCAATGTTGGAAAAACCCTTTACAAACTTCCTGTAGTACGTGCAGAGCCCCAGGAAACTTCGCAGCTGATGGATGTTTTCGGGACGACTCCAACTCCTGACCGCAGATACCTTTTCTGGATCGGTTTGTACACCTTCAGAAGAGATGATGTGACCAAGGTAGTTCACTTCCCGGCGGAACAAATTACATTTGGACGGGCTTAACTTCAAATTGGCTTCCTTAAGCTTTTGCAGCACCTTCCCAAGATTTGCCAGATGTTCTTCGAAACTGCGTCCCACGATGATGATATCGTCTAAGTAGACCAGACAGGATTCGTAGCAAAGTCCTCTTAACACTGTCTCCATAAGACGCTCGAACGTAGCTGGTGCATTGCAGAGGCCGAAGGGCATCACTTTAAACTGCCATAAGCCTTGTCCAGTTGTAAATGCTGTCTTTTCTCGGTCATCAGGGTGTATCTCAACCTGCCAGTAACCGCTCTTCAAGTCCAGGGTCGAAAACCACTTGTGTCCGGAAAGAGTGTCCAAGGTGTCGTCTATCCGTGGAAGAGGGTAACTGTCTTTCTTGGTGATTTCATTCAGCCGTCGGTAATCGACACAAAATCTGGTGGAGCCATCTTTCTTTCGGACTAAGACGATGGGAGAAGCCCAAGGACTGGATAAAGGTTCGATTACATCATTCTCCTTCATCTCTTTCAGAAGGGTTTCAACCTCTTCCTTCTTAGCGAACGGTAGTCGTCTTGGATGCTGTTTAATAGGGGGGTGTTCTCCAGTGTAAATCCTATGCTGCGTTAAATTCGTACGGCCAACATCCTCCGATGTAGATGAAAACAGATGCTTGAAGTCGTCCACCAATTGTTCCGCAGCAGTTCTTTGATCCTTCGATAAGGGTGCACTCCCAATTAACTTCGATGTCAAGGACTCAGAAGACACAGTCTCGGGGGAATTGATTCTTCTAATGATGCAGTTTACGGGAGTACAAGTTGCTAACACTTCGCCTTTCCGGATACTCCTTGGCCTTTCACTCACGTTGGCGACTCTCACAGGAATTACATCCTTAGAAAGGTCAACAAGCGTAGATGCTACCAGCACTCCTTTTAGGTTATTGCTTAGGTTAGGGTATTCAATGAGTCCAAATCGAAAACTATTGCTTTCTTCAAGGGAGCCAGGTATTAATGATTCTGACCTTGAGGGAATCGATAAATCTGTTTGAGCTATTATCTGATGAGCGGATTTTACATCACTATCTGCAGGGAAAACGGCTATGTCTTCTCTCATCGAGTGCAGCTCATTAGTCTTGAAGTCGAGAGTGAAGTCATATTTCTTCAAAAAGTCCAATCCGAGAATGAAGGGGTCCGTGATATTAGCGACGAATGCCGTATGATGGTAGGTGGCATTCCCAAACACTATTTCCAAGTCCACTTTACCGTCAATCTCAATTTTGTCACCTGTCACAGTCTGGAGACTTACGCGTGGCGATGTCCACAGCAGTTTCAATCCAAATTCACGAGCCACATCTGTCCTAATGATTGTCACATTGGCTCCAGTGTCGACAATCAGTCTGCAGGGGTTCCCATTTACATGTGCGTAAATGAAAAGTCCATCACTGCCACTACTAGAAGAGGAAATCTGCAGAGCTCTAGTGGTGGTGATTTCCTTCCCTCGCGTAACTTGGCGAGCCGGACAACTCCTTCGCAGGTGTCCTTCACTACCGCATTTCCAGCACTTCTGCTCTTGTTTCTTTTGGGCTGTTATGCTGCTCAGATGTCTTGTCAAGTCACCGAGTTGTCTCTCAAGTTCAGCGAGGTGGGACGACCTGGAATCAGACTCGTCAGCTTCCTGAGACCGGATTAGATGGCGATCCACACGGGTTGCTTCTTGGGCGGCCTCGTATCTCATCGCATACACAACGGCAGAATTCAGGTCTTTGACATCCGCCATCCGCAGAGCTTTCTGGATTTCCGGATCTCGAACCCCGTCGATGTAGTAGTTGAGTGCCAGGTTGTCTCGAACATCCGCAGGGCAGTCGTAAAAAGCAAGATGAGACAGTCTCTCGACGTCCGCCGCTAGCTCTTGTAGGGTTTCCCCGGTTTTCTGGAAACGGGACTTCAACTGGAGTCGGCTGAAATCTTTCTGGCACTTCTCACCGAAGCGAAGCTCCAACGCAGATGTGAGGGCGGCGAAATCCAGGCGCTGGCTGTCCGGAAGGGTCTGAAGAATGTCCGCTGCGTCACCTCTCAGGGATGCTGCAAGATGGCAGGCCTTGGTAGCAGAGTCCCATCCGTTCGCTTCCGCCACTATCATGAATTGGGTTTTGTACACCTGCCACGAACTTTTCCCATCAAATGTGGCCAGTTTAATGGACGGTCGAGCAACAGATGTGGGAGCGCAAAACTGTACAGAGCTGCCTTCCGTGGTCGCCAATCTCCTTTCCACGTCCTTAAAGATCTCTTCTTTAAGTAGATGAAATCTTCTATCTTCTTCTTCCAGTTTATTTTCTACAGCATTGCATCGGCCTTCAACGTAACTTAATTTTTCTTCAAATTTCTCTTCGATTTTATTTTCCACTGCGATGAATCGGCCTTCAACTGCCTCAAACTTTCCTTCAATAGCATCAACTCGATGCTCTATCTCATTAAATTTATTTTCCATCACGGTCTTTACCGAAGTAAGATCGTTTTTAATTTCCTCTTGGTTAGAAACTAGGTCATTTTTCAGCACCGTTAAATCACTTTTCAATTGGTTTTGATTAGCCGCCATATCATTTTTTAATTGTTCTTGATTAGCTGCCATATCATTTTTTAATTGTTCTTGATTAGCTGTAAAACTTGCAGTCAAGTCACTTTTTAATTGTTCTTGATTAGCTGTAAAACTTGCAGTCAAGTCACTTTTTAATTGTTCTTGATTAGCTGTAAAACTTGCAGTCAAGTCACTTTTTAATTGTTCTTGATTAGTAGCCATATCACTCTTCACAGAGGTGATTGCGTCAAGAAGTTGTTTTAATTGTTCATCCATTGCGCGAGTAATCACCATAAAAAATAAAGTCCTAATTCAAAAAAAGTCTTTATGAAAAAATGTCCAAAGTCACACTTACTCCAAGAAAGTCCAGAAGAAGCCCCACGTTGGGCGCCAAATTGTAACGGATTCGGTGCGACTTCCACTTTCTTGAAATGAAGACACAGTTCTTGATAAAAACACAGGAAATTTATTTACACTATGTACAGGAAAGATCTTCAACAACTGCTAAATTATTCATCAGCAATTAAGCAATTATCACACAACACCGTAAACTCAACGTTTACACACGTATTTACTTCCAAATACGAAAACAACACAGCGAAAATGCCTAGCAATAAACAGAGCAAAAATGCACTCAGTTCGAAATCTCAATCGAAACTAAACTGTTTATCCATCGCTAACGGCTTAAATACACCGAAAAGAAATTTCTCAAATATTCCACACGCTTCTGTAAAGGAGTAGACCGTTATCAATGAAAAGAAAGAAAATAGGGGTCGTATACTTTAGCCGAATGAAAAAGGGGTTGTATATTCATTACGGGAAACTATTTACAGGTTACGTTCCTACAATAATTACTATTTACAGAATTTGTAACAGTATTATATTAAAATTAAGTGATTGGTCAACTACTATCACCCAAAGATTATTTTTCACTTTTTAGTTCATTTTGCCACGAAAGCGTGTTTTTTTAACTTTTTGAACTATTATTTTATTTTTTTATTTTTAGTTTAACTTGTTTTACGAAACAATATTCATAAAATTTACCCAAAAAAAGCTAATCCATCTCAGTCATCGATGTATGTGTGCGGAAATCAATGACTGAGCTGGCGGTGTATTTCACGTATATCTTCATTACTTTGAAAATTTGAGATGCATTTGAATAAAAGTTTTGTTCAACAATGGTCCGATCAGCAATGAATTTCCAATTGAAGGCTCACCTCAATTTTGACATGAAATTAGTTAAAAACAATTATATTTCATGTTCTAATTACCTTGGAACATTGGAACAAATTTTGTCTGATGCAGAAAAATTAAAGGTTTTTGTAGATATTTTTAAATAATTTTTGCGAGCATTTTTTAATGTATTTTTTTTAATTTTTTCTTTTTCATTGTTAGATTTATGCCAAAATGTTGATTAAAATTGGAGGAAACTAACAATTAAAAGAGTTAATTAATTAATTTGATTGTAGAATATTGCATTGTCATCGGGTCTGAGGTCGCGTGCCAAATTTCTAAAGAATCCGATCGCAGGAAGTGGGCGAAATTTGAGCTGCAAGATTCCGTTACAAGATACATACATACATACATACAGGTGAAGCTAATAAAAGCGTGTTAAAAGAACTGGAAGACTGTTTTAAAAATGGCGGATTTTAATACTCGACGTTAAATCCCGGTTATCACAAATTTGTCATTTCAACTGCGCTTGCGCGCGGACTTAGCTGATTTCAAAAATATTGCTAAAATTAATTACAAACATTTTAAGCTTGGTAATAAATATGATATTGCAACAGATAAAAACTAGGAATCATAAAGTTTTCTCTGATTTAGTTTTTAGGCCTCGGTAAACATTGAATTTTGCGTCTTAATTATTAATGGATTCGGTGTCTGATTTGTCTGTCCCTTTTCAGGACCAAATTTTTAACCTCAGAAGAGCGTACTAGAATTGCAGCATCACTTCTAATACAAAGCCGAACCCTCAACCTAAATAAAAATGTATAATACTAAGTTATTTACGCCTAACGTAAAATATCCGCAAAAGACGGATTTCTGTACTAATATTCCAGTCATTTTTGAAGTACACAACGTGTTTTACATTTATGTTAAATAAATATTTCCAAACTAATAAATATTGAAGTGTCGTTTTTCTCTTAAGATTATCAGTTATTCATATCCGTAGTTTCATATAATATATCACGAAATCGCTGTGAAAATATTCTAACGCATTCATTAATTTGGTGGGACTATCGCTCAGCCTAAATATAAACAAGCCGCACGAAATCTTAAAACAGAAAGCCAAAAAGCTAAGTCCGCGCGCAAGCGCAGTTGAAATGGCAAATTTGTGATAACCGGGATTTAACGTCTAGTGATTTTAATCACTCTTAACATTTCCAGGGTTTTCAACCAGTATTAAAAGCAAAATTCATATTCTACTTCTACTGAAATGAACACTGATGAAAATCCAACACATTTTCAATATACTATTCTACGCCGAAATATATAATTTCGAGGAAAAGCATTTTCGCAAAAAGGCAAACAACGAAATTTCAAAGTAGTCACAGTTGACAGTATCTTGATATTTTCGCTCCATTGTTACAGCAAAATGTTAAATGGGAGTGCCGGGAAACTTTTTAATTCCAGCAGCATTTTTTACTCCACTCTTCCATGTAGAGCAAATAAATCTTCCATGCCACACAGCGCATGAATGAGTTCCTTCCAAAAATGTTCAAAACCAAAAATCTTGGGGGGGGGGGGGGGGGGGGAGGTCTTCTTCCCTCTGCTTTCGTAGATAAAACGCTATTTTGGAATTACAAGGGGGATGGGGGGATTTTGCACAGTAGATTTAAAAAGAAAAAAGTACACATGCTCTCTTTCGTAGATATGATCCAGCTCTCTTTCGAAAACCAGTTCTCAATCATGATTTCGATAGCGTCCCCCACTTTTCCCACCTCATAAAATAACAACACACACACAAAAAAAGTGTTTTTCGTTCTATTCTTTTTTGTTCAATTCTTCAGTTAAATAGCTGAACATACAACCATTTATAAAACCACAATTATTAGCTGTTTGAATTTGTAATAAAGGCTATCGATTTATTTTTTTTTTATTCAAAAAAAAAAAAAAGACTACAGTAGGTAAAAGAAGACATTATTGTTGTTTACAGTAATGTCTTCTTTTCGATGCGTAAGAAAATGACTGAACAACCTCATTCCACTCATTTTATGAAACAAAGAAAAATGCTCGGATTTGAATAAATATGAACCTGGATTTGACAAGACCGAGCCTCAAAACTAGAACAGAACGAAGCTCAGAAAAAGTAAAACGGAAAGGGGAAAAAAATCCATGAATAAAATGAAACCAAATCTAAGAATAAAATGAATGTTATATTATTTAGTTTGAAAATGACAACTCCAGATGCGCAGTGTATAGGTTGTAGGAAGTAGTAATGCTTCGCGAATAGAAGGAGAAAAATAATATGTCGCTTTTTCGCGCATATGGCTTGTTGGTCGCATAAAACAGTCTGTGTCTTTGTTCCCCTGCTTGGGAGTTTCGGAAGCTAGACAGCAAACTGGAAACCTATTGTGGTGAAATACACCACCAGCTCAGTCATTTCCCGCCGAGGACTGCAGTTTCTAAAATAAATTCTAGAAATATGGCAACCATCAGTTATGAAACGTATGTCGACGTAACTTTTAAGAAATTGGAAAGTGATTTTCGAAGGAGGAAGACATCTTCTGGTGGGCGGTAGACATCTTCCTTTGTTTCTTTATTACTTCAATACCAACTTTTTTATATATTAAAGTCAGTGGTGTCGCTACAGGGGAGGGGGGCAATCTACCCCGGGTGTCACCATCTGGAGGGTAACAACCAAGGTGGAATTACAAAGTTTTGAAAAATATGAAGCTAAAATGCATTTTTAAGACTACAGAATTGAAATATTTCCGGGGGAAGCCCACCGAATCCCCCTTCTCTTCCACCCCCACATCATGGAGTGAATACTATACTCAGGATTAGTTTCATATTTTCAATACTGAGACTGAAAATTGTATGAATTTCATATTTACATAAAATATTATTATTATTTATTATTAATTTTTCTTTTTTGCGTTTATAAGGGGGCGGGGGATGACACCACAAATTGCCGCCACGAAAGTCACCCGTGCTAGGTAAACCACTGATATAGTACTTAACATTTTTCTCTTTTTTAAGAGAGAAGAGAGGGAGTCAAACATCAAGTCTTAAATGTCAGATTGCTTGAACGATACTTTCTATGCCACAGAAAAAAGTACTTCTGCTACCAAGAACCAGTGATGTTCTCATCAATTTTTCTGGGGGCAGGGGCGGCAAATAGGAGGGGCGAGAGGGGGCGGTTGCACCCCCAAATTTTTCACTAAGATTTTAAAAAAAAAAATTGGTACATTCAATTTAGATAACTTAGAAAATCATTTGCCTGCATTTTTTGAACAGAAAAAACTGGTGTAGAATAATTGTTTGCCTTAATTAAAGAAGTAATCTCTTCATGTTGAATATTTCAAATTTGTGTACTCTATGTTATGATGGTGCATCTTGTATGAGATGTCCACACAGTGTTGAGACTGCGCAATTTTTTCGCGTGAGCTCTATGTCATTTTACATAAATTTTAATGCTCATATTATAACTTAATGTTTAGCTGGTAAGAGTTCATTGATGCCTTGTAAAAACACATTTTAGAAACTCAATGTTTTTTTGCTTTCATGGTAACTTTTGGTAAAGATGTGTTTTTTTTTTTTTTTTTTTTTTGAAAAACATCTCACATCAAAAATACTTTCATATGAACAAATATATCTTGAGGCTCTTTACTTGACAATCACTGAGTGACAGAAGATGGCATTCTAGAGTTAAATCTATAAAAGCCCCCTGGAAGAATTACTGGAAAGTGACCTTTTCATTGATAGAAAATCTGATATCATTTTAATATGTATGACTTAAATTTTTGTTTACCTTGTTTATACTGCGGAGCGTTTTTTGAACAATGCTACAATCAATCATAAAAATTTCAATCCGCTAATCTTAATTCTTGGATTGACAATTGAAATTCTTAGTAATTTTCGCACTACTGCATACTTGAACCAAGTGTGGAACTTTGTGACAGAACTTTCCATAACAATTTTTACTGGATGCCAATGTAGAACAGGTGACAAAACCAACATGAAGTTTTAGTCAAAATATTAAATCAATATTTTGAATAAAACGATCAATTCAGTTTCTCAAGAAATTGAGACAGGATTTGATGAGATACATTTATCATTGGGCTTAATTTCAATATTATGTAGGTCGGTTATAGAAAACGAAAAAGAAAATATTACACTTATAAGTAATAGCATGAGGGAAGAAGAATTGTTTTTTGAATAGTGACTATCCTTTTTAATGACACAAAATAAATACTATAGTTCAATTTAAAAAACTTTCTTGGTTATTTTAAGAGAGGAATTTGAAGGAAATGTGTTTTTTGACATAACTTTCTTGCTTCCATTGTTTTTTGACTGTTTCAATCAGGTCAGTCATTTGACAAATGACTTTTGCGATTAAATTGAAAAAACCAATGTAAATAAAACACAAATTAACACGAAAATACATCATATAGCTATTTCAAGGCAACAATGGAGCCTCTTCATCAATGCAAAAAACTCAGCACACAACCAGAAAGTTGTGGGAGAACTGAACGTCAACCAATTTTGACTTTTGTATCTCGGAAGTTAGAGAATTACCTTCGAAGCGCAATGAGGCAAGCAAAACCTTCATCTTTAGCTGTACTGGCAATAAAGCAAAAAACTGGATATTGATTAAATATAATTCTCTGTTTTTCATGACTCCAAAAATAGCAGATTAAAACTTTACCAAAAAATAAAAACTAGTACCAAGATATTGTGTGAGATTACTTATTACAAAATAAATTTAAAGCATTAGTCGCAAAAAATTTAATTCTCCTTAACCAAACCTAATTATATTTAACATTAAAACCATTATATTATCACTTCTTGTCAACCAATAAGTATTTATACCGTACTAAGGAAATTCATGTTCAAGAAACTCGACCCCCCAAACGAAATGCTGAAATGCCGGGGGTATACTCCAAGTAATCCATTACGCACAATTTGTGTATGTGATCATATACATCATATTCATAATATGAAAATTTATGAAGCTTTAGGGTATACACTATATGTCTAAAAAATGTTTGAGAGTATACGTCATGTATGGAGTATACCCTATGAGAACACCACTGCCAAGCAGTAGCGTAACTATGGGGTCTAGCGCCCATGGCGAACTAAAGAAATTGCGCCCCCTGCCAGGGTTGCCTACGTGGGAAGTCATCGTTTTTTTTTTTTTTTTTTTGGAACATTCTGATTTATTGATTTGACAATAGGAGGTAGCATTGTAATTTTTCTTCTTATTTTCTCTTTTAGAATTGTTTTCAATGATGCCTAATGTTCCTTCTCAGTAGATTATATATACCCCCTCTAGCTCTTTTTCTTGCGAGTTTTTTTTTTTTTTTAATTTTTAAAGCATTTTTAAAATTTTATAATAAAAAAAAATTTAAATTTTTTTTTTTTTAATCAGTCGAAATGCCGCCCCCCTGGCCGCAGTTCCGAACGTAGTAATACTCAACAAGACCAACTAAATTTTGAACAGATGCCCAAGAGATAAAATGCACGCTATGCATAAGAAAAAACTGAAGTAGAAATGAGATAACACACTTCGGCTTGATAAGCTCTAGATTCATTGCGGTTAGAAATAAGTACCGGACTCAACAAAGGAGCGACAAAGAAAGCTGCAAAGTTGCCTTAAGAGATAACTGGAAAAGTTCTCACGGGATTTCAAAAGAAATAAATATTCCAGACAATAACTTTGGAACTTAGATGTAAAATAATACTGAAATAGAAAATGTCTTTCCACGAAACGAATACAAAGAATAATTACTTTTCGGCCCTGAACTTTAGAGTTGAATATCTCCAATCCAGAGACATTGAACCCATGTTAGATATTTTCATTTGGTAGCAATAGCGTAGCGATACCGCTTTAATAACATACTGGACATTACTGGAGCAGTGGAAGGGGGAGAGGCTATGGTTGAAATTCAGTATCACTCAAATTGTTTGCACAATCAGCAAATCTGGGCTTTACAGTTGTGCTCAGAATCGAATGGTAAACAATTTATTTAATACCCATTGGTTGGGGCAAACCTAACCAGGCAGCGTCGTAAAGCAGTGATCAGAATCTGCGTAGCCTTCAATGCTGCCAGGTTACGTTTACCCCCAACTACAGATTTATGGCCCGACACAAAAAAGATAATAAAAAAAAGGAAGATGGAATATTATTTCCAGAATTGTTTAATTATAATTTAGGATTCAACGCACAAAGATGCTGCGTAACAATTGCTTGTTACATGGTGCTTATATCATGTTGAGTTAGAAGAAAGAAAAACGTTTTTACAAGACCAGTTCATCAAAAACAGAGCAATTAAAAGATCTGTCAATTTAATTTCAAAACGTTTAATGTCGTCAGTTTTTAACTGTCGAAATGAACACGTTTTCAGCCTTTACATTTCAAAGCTTCGTCATAAATTAATTCGATGTATTTTTAGAACTAGCTTCTTATTAAGTGAATTCCCTCATTTAAGTTAAAAATCAATATATTTGCTTTAACGGTGTAGCTTTATCAAAGGTAACTCAATTTTTTTATTGACTTACGATGGATTCTTCAAAAAATAAAGGAATTAATTCTTCTCGAGTTTTATTCGGAAGAGGAAAAGGAAATGGTTTCATGCGGGATTAATTTCTAGTTTTAGAAGAAAAAAAGATAGGTTTTTTTTTTTTTTTTTGAAGAACGTTTACATAAAAAATTAGCTGATTTTTTAACTACAAAACGCTAAATTGGCAACTTAATCAACAAATTCAAAGAAAGAAAAAAAAGTCCAAACGCACAATTTTCAGAACTTTAAAAGTGTGTTTCGGGGTTTCAAGGAACCATCTTTTCAATGCATAAAAGTGATTGGATGTAAAGATATTCGATTAAAGAAACGAGAATAGACAGCAATCAACTTCAATAGTAAAAATAGCAAATTAACAAAACAGACAAGACATAATAAAACTCTGAACCAAGATTTATTATGTGATTTTCTTGAAGAAAAACCCGGTTTGCGATAAATATCACAAAAAATTCCGTAATAATAAATTTTGCTGTCCAAATGAAACCACTAATTAAAATTAGAAATAACTTTCACGTTAGAAAAATTCACACTCATACATAACTTTCAACTATAAATTTCGTGTTTTTTTTTTTTTTTTTTTGAGCAATCACGAATTGCTTATTACGTTTACTTGACCGAGGTTGACGCTGCTCTGATTTTTCAGATTACCATGACGACGAGAATAGGTCTAGCTCGTTGTTTTAATATTTACGAAGAGGACGAATTTTCGTCGCCATGGTTACAAAATCGTTTGCATTCGTTTAAGGATCACCTTATCTGATCCAATCATGCCGTAAGATCCCGCAGCACCACTGCTGCATCTTTGCAATCTAAATTTATTTTTCAGCAGTTGACCTTAAAATACCGTTATTTTTTAAATAGTTAGCAGATGATCGAGTTCAAAATAAAGAAGCTTTAGTTGCTTTGATTTAGGGGGAAAAAAAGTTTTTAGCTCTTACAATACTAATGAATAATCCCGTTTATTTCAGAATCGGGTCAATTTATAGCATTTACGAGAGATATTCCAGTAGCCGATTTGTTTACTTCTAAAGTTTATTCAGCTATTTATTTGAGGAAGTTTCAAGCATAATTTATTTTAAATTCATTCACTACTTCTTTCAAAAATCTCTGGTTTCAGTCCAATGATTTTATTTTCTCCCAATTCGTGCTAAACACAAAACGGGAGGGATTTCAACATGTAAAAACGATTTGTAGGTTAGCAAAAATAAAGTCAGCGTTGTGCGTAAATCAGGCATTATATTGAATACTATTGACATAAATAGCACAAATTTCGAGAGAAAAAAAAGTTGAATATTCTGGAATTGGGGATTCTTTTCATACAAGAACTTGTGAAACTAGCGCCTACTTTATTCATAAAAAAACGTGCTTACAAAAAATCGAGAAAAAAGGAGTTCTGAAATTTTACGAAAAAGCAAATTTTAAATAACAATTATACAGTTAGAATAATGTAAATCAGCAATAAAATCAAAATATAAAAAAGTTCAATACTAAACTAAAATTTAAAAACGGAATATGAAATTATAAATTGAGTGAAACTTTGATGTCAGATTATAAAGAGCGTTTTTAACTGAAAAAAGTAAAAGGTCTTGCTTTAATTGGTGCTTTAGTGTAAACAGTTTGATATTGATGCATTTAGGTTCTACCAAATTTTCTTTTTACAAAAACTTAATTTATTTAAACATACAAAATCTTGCAAGAAACAAAGTTCAATAAAAACTAAATACATTTAATTCCATAATTTCTCGAAAATGAAAATAAAATGTGAGCAAACACTTGTTGTGTTGCAGTAATAAATCATCAAGTTTAAAGATGGAGCAGAAAATTTCCGAGAAGGAGATTCTCACTCGGATTCGAACCGAGACCCACGTGATAACAGGCCAGACAACTCCCCTCCCCCCCCCCCCCCCCCGCTTCGTTACGCCATCAGTAGTCGATCTTTGAACTTGGCGCGAAACTTTGAAAGCAGTGCAGTCTACCAGTTAAACAATAGCGCTTCTTGGTCTGGTTGAAATAGATGAAATAGGAAATATTAACTTCGGCTGCACTTTTTGAATGCAATACTGTTGGATTTATCTCATCCTTTCCACGTACCGGAATGTAGAAGCAATTAAAAAAATATATATATAATATAAGTGTCTGATGAGTGAATTTGAGTCAGCGATTTCCGCTTCCGAACAACCTGCACGTGAAGAAAAAAGCTGGGTGTCTCATGGAATAAATTTTAAAGTTCGGAGGTAAGTACTTTTCTCAGATAAACAAATTTACATTTTATGCAGTTAAGATTACTTAAGTTTTCCTCCATTACACGAACAATTGTCAGTTTCCTTTCTGATATCTTTGTCTGTAATTTGTAATTTTAGTATAATGCTTTAATATTTGAAACGGTTAACTTGCAACTTTTTATTTCTTTATTTTTTCAACTTTGTACACGCATTTATTCGAAATGGATTTTCCAAGCTGACAATATACATATGTCAAAATTTTCTGCAAATATACTTGTTGCTATCAGAAGCAACGTAACTTGGTGTTGATATTCAGTTAATATGTAAACAAGTTTATTGAAACAGGCTTTTAACTGAACTAATCTTATATTTTCCGTTTCGATTAAATTGTTTCATACGCTAGCATGTGTTATTTTGATCAAAAAACATTCCTTGATGGGCTTCCGTAGTTCTGAGATAGAAGATTAGATTTGAACGCCGGAGGTCGTGGGTCCGATACTCAAACATTTCCCCCCAACTACGCCCCTGCAATGTTATTCAAACAAGCTGGTTCTGTGCGTAAATTTAAAAAATATATACGGTTTTTTTTTCACTGTTGTCTTTAAGTTTTATGATATTTATGCACACATTGTGGTTAAGTTAACGGTATTCATAATTTCTGGGCTTGCGAAAGATTAGTTTTGAGCAGTGGATACACAACGTGTTTTTGCCAAATGCTCTATGCTTGTTTGTTCATGCTTAAAAAAGGCAAAATATCTTGAACTACATATTTTTTGAACTCCTTGGGTTTTCTGTTAATAAGCTTTCAGGAACTCTGAAACTGTAACATTAATTGTATTAAGGGGCTGTCTATAAAGTATTATGCAAACTTTTGAACAAATCCCCCCCCCTCCTCCTTGTTACATGTAACGCTGTTCAACATGAGCATATTGTTATAAACAACGCGTGATGTCACACTTCTTGTTATCCCCTCCCTTCCCCCTGTCACAAAACTGTCACATTGATTTCCTAAAAGAGCATACTCAGCAAAATGTTGATCTAAATTTAACATATATGAGGTTTTAAGTATTAAAGAAAGTTGCTAAAATGGTCATTCTATGAAAAGTTTTTTGAAAAAGGTTACTTTGTCATCAATTAATGCTTTTTAAAATAATTTTTCAAAAGCCTAAAATGATGAACTATTAAAGCCCCCCCCCCCACACACAAGAATCATTAGCAGCAGAAAAAGCTGAAAATGGAAAAGTAGCCGAATTCCAAAAAAAAAAAAAGGCTGTTTAGATATTGAATACATTTTTTGGATGTACAACATACAGTATTCATGATGTTGTATTATACATTCTTTAATTAACGTTTTTCAAGTTGAATTCCTGTGTAATTTTTCGAGAGTGCCCACCGAAGGGGGGGGGGGGTCGGAATCATAGTCTCATAGTAATGATAGCTTTTCAACGGCTATAGTTATAAATAACTGTGCCCTTGAAATTTTAAGAGAAATGGAGATGTTTTGGGTTTTTTTTTTTTTTTTTTTGAAGTTTTCATAATTGAAGGGGGTAGGGCACCGTCTACTTTGGGGGATGGCACCCAAGCATTCACGTCTTTTGAAAAGCATAAATTTGCTCAGCTAAGTTAACATTAATAATATGGTATTATGTACTTTAATTTGATGTTATGTCTTTGAAACATATTGCAGTCATGTTTCCCGTTTAAGTAAAAATGTTTATTTATTTTTTAAAATTTCATTTAATTCTTATTCAAATACAATAGTAATATTATTTTTTGTTTTGATGTAATTGTAAAATGAAAGTTCATTTATTTATTTGAATACTTCTTAAGACTTAATGTTTCAATACAATATACGAGTAGTTAAAATGCGATTAGTTAAAAAACAATTTCCAATGAAAAATAAAACTGTGTTTATTTATCACTTTGTTTTAACATGATTGTAAAATAAAATCGTGTTTAGTTATTTGAATACTTTGTAATACTTATAAATGTTTTTATGTCAAATACTATGAATTAAGCTCAGTGTATTTTTTAATGTATGATTATCGGTTCCTTTTTATGTTTTCAAATGAAAAAGTAGAACTTGTAATGCTACTAAAATAACAGAAGTCAATAATAAATAAACCAAATAGTTTTATTTAACCAAAATATTAATCGAAGTGCTCACTTCCCAATATCATTGTGGATCGACAAACGATGACGTCATTTGCTAGTTGGATGGCCTTCCTATCTCGAAGGCCTCGTTCGAACCCCATTTCTTTCTTTAACGTCGTCAAATATGGCCCAAGTTTGCGTTTTAAGACTTCAAGTCAGAAAATTTGCCGGTGCGGGATCCCTAAAGGGAGGAGCGATCGACCCCATCGCCCTTCTCTTGTATACGTCCTTGAGACTATAGCTTCTGGATGTTTTGACCAGGTCAGGGGCGTGCACGGGAGGGGGGGGCGAGCCTGAAGGGGCACGAGATTTTAAAAATGAGGGGTGAAATACATGTAGGGACGTAAGGGTAAGCAAGATGGAGGGGGGCCGTAAAGGTCATTTGTGTGGCCCTTAAAACTTATGTGCACGCCCCTGAACCGGGCTGTGGATAGATTGCATGTAGCAATACTTAGTTTATCTTTCAGCTTTATTTGTAGCAAAAATAGCTGGCGTTGCCTGGGTCAGTAATAATTACACTGGTAAACAATGGTTTTGCTACATGACACATTTATATTATTCCTAGGGTAATTTTCGACGCTGATTTCAAATATCCACTTAGAATTTTTATACCACCCACAATTTTTGTGTAATCATATGTTTTAAGTTAATTATTTTTCAAATATTTTCCCATACTACATAAAGATAAAAAAAATCATAAAACTCAAACAATCAGTAATAATACCGTATGAAGCACGGTAGTTGGGGGGAAAATGTTTGGGGAACACTCCTTTGTATGGAGTAGATGTCGTGTTCAACGGATTTTCGTTCCAACAAAAAAAAAAAAAAAAGGACTACTTAGCTGAAGCTTTAGATTCTAAAAAAGTAAAAATGGACTCAGCACGCTTCAAAACGTCCAAATCCGTCAAAATTCGAAAAATTTCATAAATTCAATACTTTCTTCTATATATCATCAAAACAAAAAGAAATACATTTTTTTAAATTTTTGTTTAAAAAGGTGGTTTGAATAAAATCAATTTACATTAAACTTCGATTATTTTTATAATAATACCCCCCTCCCCCCCCCTGCGTTTCTTTCTAACTACAGCACTGGCAGTATGCAAATTTGAGGTGCATAAAAACAAAAGTAATTTATCGTTGAAACATTCATAAACACTTAACTACATACGAACTTTAACAACAATATTTCTCAAGAGAAATTTTCTCTTCAGCCGTAACTAGCAGTTTCTTATTACCCAGAAATCCCCATCGATTTTGGCACGCCAGAGCCGAGTAATAAACTAGCATTTTATGGCAACTCATTTGTCTTCTCACAAGAGCACTGACCTTTTACTCTTCAAAAACCATTTGGGCACAAAAGATAAAATGAGATCTCTCTAAATTCGAAAAATGCCAGAAAACTGAGTCGTAAAGCAGCAAGTAATCAGCAAAGTAACCACATCACGATCATGATCAGTAAATATCACTCAGGAAAATTGAAATTTAATAAATGATGCTAAAAATGCTTCTTGATAGACCCTCGATTAACCGGGATTGGATTATCCGGGACGTACCGCTCTGGAAAAAAGTAAAGGAGTACCCTTGCGCTTGCGGGGGAGGACTGAGTGTGGTAATAAATATAAATAAGTATTAAAAATTCTCACTATTTTTTTGTAATTTTACTTTAGGTTAATTATTATCGTTCTGCACAACTGCACAATATACTGTAAAAAGACCCCCACTGAGGGCGGGAAGTGTCATGGCGCAGACTGCGCCATTGAAAATTTTTGGGGGGTGTTGTTAGGGTATTTTTCATTTTTTATGGGGGGTTGCTTTTGGGGGAGGTCTTCGCAATATTTAGGGGGTGCGCCCTTGTTCTTGGGGGGGATACCTTTGCTGTAAAAGCACAGAGGCTTTTATTTTTGCAAACCCCTTCGTGATCGCAAAAATTTAAACCTCGCGAGATATTTTTAAACTTTCGGTTTTTTTAGTATAAAATTCGCGAAAGCTTTAGCTTGCGAAATTGATTGCTTTTTTGCGAAAATAAATACTTTTACAGCATCTTAAACCGTTTTATCCAAAAAAAAAAAAGATAAGCAAAACTCTTGTTAATTGGATTATTCGAGATCATCCCGGTTTATCGGAAGTCAATGGTATTTACAAAGTTAGATGAATGAATTCCAGACTGAAACTGCATCAGGAACGCCCCGATTGGAATGGACGTCACTTTTATCTCCCAAAAATTTTCCTTATTCGACAAATTTTATCTGACGGAGCATTGCACAATTACAATTTTTTAAATATTTTTATAATGGTGTTTCATGTCTCTTCTCATGAGATGCAGATGGTATCTATGGTGTGTGTTCTTAATTTATCACTTGGCAAAATTCGGAGGCTCATTTGGATGATTTAAAATCTCTCCACCCCTCTCAAAAGTTTTAAGTTCGGAGCGCCCCTGTATTGCACCTTTTCTTTGATTGAGGCATACTTCATTGTTTTTTTTTTTAAATCTTCAGTCAGAAAGCCTACTTCAGGGTGGGGGGAGGGGGAGGTCATGGCGTAGACTGCACCATGGGTATTTTTAGGGGCATGTTGAAGGGATTTTAATCTCATTAAAGGGGGAGGGAGTGTTGTGTAATATTTGAGGGGTGAGTCATCGATGTTAGGGGGGGGAGGTCCATAGTTAAAATAAGGAGGAGGATAAAACCAGTTTGCTATTTCTCAATACTGGGATTGTTTTCGGTCATATGTTAATGAAAGAATTCCTTCTGTTCCTCCCCAAGCAGAAATTAACTCGTCCACGGTCAAACGTCTTGTCATGAGAGCTATACTTTGCATTACAAATACACTTTTCTAATCTTTAACGCATTACTTCTTTGTGCTCACATTTCACTTCTGTTCATCATTCCGTAGCATTATTACAAAAATAAAATTAAACTGATTCGATTTAAGATCAACCCAAGTGCTGTTTTTTTTCCCTTTTTTTAAAATTAATCTTCATTGAATGTCCTGATTACATTCAAACTTTTTATTTCGCTATCTCCCAAAATACACGATTCTGTTTGAATATTCACGCTTGACGTTGCCCTAAAAAAATAATAATAAAAAAAACTTCAAACTTGACCTAATATCTATAAGATCGCGGATCTTGAGGATAGTTTATTTCAAGATCAGTTTGATCTTCTCTTTTTTAATTCTTTCTACACAGATTCGAAGAAACAGGATTCCAAACAATAATCATTTTAATTATTGTATCGCTACAGACTTATTAGCTTTTTTACATTATCGTATAATACAATTTGAACAGCATTCCTCAAATAGGATTTTTGAGAAATTGAAAAGGTGATGCGAAAATACTGCTAGCTCGAAAACTATGGTCAAAATTTATTAAATGTTCTAATTTCAGTCCGGCAAATTGTAGTTTTGTTCATGTTGTATTTAAAAACGGAAAGAAGTTGGAATAGTGGGGTGGTTTCCTTCAGTCAAAAGTACTATACTTTTAGTCATTGAAGTTGATAGAATGAGCAAAAGAAATAACATGAACCCAGAAAATACTTTCATTTTCCTAACAGTAATTTTTCAATTAATTTTTTTAAATGTCCGATTTTTCAAACAGGGCGTGGTCTTGATGACGTCACAAATGATGCTCTTTGGCGCATCTTTGTACCGCGTTTCCACGTCATGATAATCAAGAAGCGAATTAAAATTGCGCTCTACGCTTGCTGTCAACCATACCACCAACCGGTGTCACATTATAACGATACCGGAGCGCTAAGAAAGCTAAACACGGCATAAACAACCATTAATTTACTTTTTTAGGTAGAAGTCAAATCACAGGGGAAAAAATGAGGGTACATAGCGACATTCAACTTTTGCGAATTTGTCGACTAAATAAATTAGGCTACAAGAACAATATGCAACTTTTTTATAATAGTAACCTACACTTAACCATGTTGAAGCAAAACTTACAGAAAAATAAGATCAGGTACTCATCAGTCTTCTGTAATAACTTTTGCCTGGTTACTTAAAACTGTGCGTTCATAACGCTTTATCATCAGTTAGGCCTTCTGATGATGGTCAAGTCAATGACCTTATTTGGCAAAGCTAACTAACGTACATACATTGATAACATGGATACTTCGAGTTACCCCTCGTCTCTTGCCACGGCACCCCAGGGTGCCGCGGCACCTAGTTTGTTCTAAGCAGTTTCACCGCAGTTTGTTCTAAGAGGTTTAACAGCGAGAAATAAAGGATTTTATTTCCCCCTTTGAATCACAGCATATGCAAAAGAAGAAAAAATGCTATTCTTCAAATAAAATCTTTTGTAACATTTTTACACATCTAAAACTGAACGAAGAAAACGTGTCGTTAATTGTTCAGTCTCTAATGTTCTACCCCTGCATATGTTTCAGAAGTCCTGTCCTGAACGCATTAATTAAATAAGGGATGAATACTTGATTGTCTCACGTCTTTTATCAATGAACGGAAATGCTTTGCTCGCGAGTTATTTTTAGCTCAAATGCATCCGGACCAACTGTGAGAGCTAATATGAGTTTCAATTACAGTACATTTCTGATTATTATCAACAGAAAGCTCAGGATGACCTTGAAAATTAAAATCGACGAACATCCGAGAGTACTAAAAGCGGTTTTATTTTTGTACTCGCGGTACCCCGCACGGCTTTGCCCGTAGTAGAAAATTAAAAGGTCATTTGGTTCGCCTGCATATTTACAAGTAATGGATGATGAATTTCTCGCCAATTTGCTCGATCACGTTACAGTTCCACGTTATGATAATTTGGTAATTTACCCATCCATGTTGTGTTATTTGCTCGGTAAAATAATCTTAAAATTGGAATAGAAAAAGAACAAAATCGAATTTTTGGAAAATCGCTTTGAGGTGCTCACCCCTATGCCACGAACTAATTCTGTGCCAAATTTCATGAAAACTGGCCGAACGGTCAGGAGCTGTGCATGTAACAAACATCCAGACTTTCGGCTTTATTAATAGTAAAGATAGATTCAAACCAGAGATGAGAATTGGTTGAAAAGAAAGCGTAAATTGAGGTGGGGGGGGGGGAGTTTTTTTTTTATCCAGGAAAATTTTAAATTTTGTAATTTCTAGCACAAAGTCATGGACTCATGAATTAATCTTACAATTTCATGTTTTTTTCACAATACATTAATATTCAATTTTTGCTTTTTAGAGCTAAAAATTAATCTTAATATATAAAAATTTTCTGTGCGTACGTTTGTCACCATACGGCTTTTAAACGGCTGGACCGATTTTGATCAAATTTTTTGTGTGTAATTAAGTTGTGGCAAGCATGGTTTCGAAGCGCGATGGATCGAATCCGAAACGTTATTGTTAATTAATTAATTAATTTAAACATTGGACGGCAAAAACTCCCAAATGATTAATATTTATTTTAACCTATTGTTGAGCGAGAATTGAAATAAATATTTAACCTGTTGCCAAAGGACAATAAGAAATCCAGCTCTGCTTTTTGTAATGAAATTTCCTACTGTGATATGTCAATTATTGAGAATAGATAAAACGTAGAGAGAGAAAGTGAAGCCTTCATTTCTCTCTCTCTCTCTCTTTTGAAAGTAACGATTTTAGGTTCCGTGATACATTTTAAAGTAAAATGCTGCAAGGTTGACGCAAAACGTGTATTCTGTCGTCGTAGTTGAACCATGTGACCAGATCGGTGCGTTAGGTTTCCTAACAAAATGATCAGAAAGTACCGAACCTAGCAACATTTGTTTCTCGGCTGAAATCTGAGTTTTGGCACCAATGTCAAGAATACTTTAAAGATTATCTAACTAATCAGTACATTATTAAAGGAAAAGATGTTGGAATTCAAAGACGGAACAAATTTTAGTTTCGTCCAGATAAATTACAACAGGGTAGTTCTGTACACCCAAGATCAGTGCAGTGGAAGATTTTTATCTTTGGCGGAAAGAAAAAATTAGGCAAATATATGAAGTTTTCGTTCAAAAGATGGGAGTTCGCTTCTCTCACTGATCGGCTGGATTATAGTAACGTGGTGGCTTGGTGAATTTGGCTATAAACAATAGAGTTGCGCAATTATTTGTTTACATTTTGAAGATACCGTTAATGTAATTTATTGTATTTTTAGTTTATTTGGCGAAATATTTCAAATTGCAAAGAATTGTTTTTCGTTTTTAAACAGATTTTAGTCATTTTGGTTGAAGAATGTTTATTTTACATCGGGAGGGGGGGGAGGGATGAGTGATTTTCGCTTATTCAAAGAACTGTTTTTACCTTTATCATTTTTCTAAACGATATCCTTTCGATTGTTTTATTCTTTTTCATATGGGGGATGTTGCAGCGGGATTTCCCGTTTGTTCTAGATGGGTAGTTAGATTTTTACACTTAATATCTGAGGACGCTTTTTATCTTTTGAGTATGGCAGAAAGAACAAACCATCAAGTACGAGAGAAAAAATAGTTAATAAAACAACTGCTCAGTGGGCATTAGATAAATTAAGTTGTAATAAATATATGAATTCTGACACAATAGCAGCTTAAAACCTTTTTTTTTAACTTCTTTTTTTAACGGAACGGTTCAAACACTTGATAGCTTATTGAAATTTTTTCAATTTATAAAATTTGAACAGAACAACGTCTGTCGGGTCCTCTAGTAATCTATTAAAAAGTAACTTTTTACAGGGTGGATTGAAAAATTTCATGAAAATAAGAATTATAAATAAATGGACTTTTCTCATATTATTTCATAAGGATAGAACTTTTAATTGGAAGTAGGTAATTTACATTGAACATCCATCTTAGTTTTTGATGCTATGTTTCATATTTTTAGAGGTCTTTTAACTAGTAGTGTTAAAATCCAATAATAAAACCTAATTTCGAGAAAAAAAATCAGTCCCCTAGCCCCCTCACTTCTTTTGACCACGCACTCTTTTCAGTGCATTAGCCGCCTATGACGCTCAATGTCTCCAAGGTGCCCATCCTCTCTACAAGAAAGGGTGCACCCCCCCCCCCCCAACCCAAAAAGGAAAATATTCCTTAAAACACCCTTTATAAAAGTTTCAATGCCGCAGTCTGCGCCAAGACCCACGCCCACCCCTCCAGAAACCCTAATATCCCACATGAAAACAATTAAATTTGATAAAGCAGGAAGCAATAAGATATAATTTATTTTATCTATACATCAAGAAGTGTTACTTCTTACTTTACTTCTTACTTTCCTGACTAAAAGAAAAATGTGTATATATTTTTGTGCAGGCCAGAATTATATTAATAACATTAGTAATTGAAAATATTTAACGCCTGGCCATTTAATGTGTGTGTATATCATACCTATGTATAAACGCACGAGACAAACCAATAACAACAACCAAAAAAAACTAAGTTACTATTGAAACAATGTATTTAACAATTCATAAAAATCACATCCTATCCAAAATTAATGGTTGCATGATGATTTAATAAATTTGGATAACTTTTGGTGTTTTGAAAGATGAAACCTGTTGCAGGGCTCAAAATTTACAGTGATCTGTTAGTCTGAGACCACAAAAACATCCATCCAACCAGCAGAACATAAGTTTTAGTGGTCCGTGGGACCAGTAGAGTAAGCTTCATTCTTGTTCTCCATTCAAAAATTTTAAGAATCATAATGTTTTGAACAGGGCTGCGGAGTCGGAAGAAAAATTGCTGACTCTGTCTCCTAGATTTTGAAACGTCCGACTCTGAATTTTTTATTATTTATTTATTTATTTCCCCAAGTCCCCCCTTCCTCATGGGAAAGGGGAGAACACCCCTAAACAGAGATTGAAACATTAATTCCCTTTTATGAAATTTTCACCTTGTATTTTATTGTAAACCTAAGATGTATACAACGTTAGAAATTCAATTTGAAAATCAAATTATCCAATAGTTGCGATTTCTAAAGTGAAATTACTTAAAAATCCCATTTAAAAAAAAAATTGAACAGGATTGATTTGCTCTCCTTTAATGTTTAACAAACAGATGTTGATCAAATCCCGTGCTTTCAATTTTTAACAGCTGTAACTTGAGGGATTTTTTCTTTTTTTTTGCTTAGTCAAAAAACTTTTCTTGACAGGAGGCGCGAATGACTCTGACTCCTTTACCCCAAAATCAGTCCGACTCCAACGCTTTGACTCCACAGCCCTGGTTAGTCAAAAAACTTTTCTTGACAGGAGGCGCGAATGACTCCGACTCCTTTACCCCAAAATCAGTCCGACTCCAACGCTTTGACTCCACAGCCCTGGTTATGAAACTGTTAAGAGGAAGCACCTTTATTTGCAATTTATCTCATGATTCAATAATAAAAATATGGCTGTATGCAAAAAGCGGTTCTATTTAGGTAGTTTTGGGATTTTTCAATTTTAGACTCTGTTTACGTAAAATTAGGAAATTTTCCCCTCGCAAAATCACCAATATCTTTATTTTACAAAAGTTACGGCTTGCAAAATTAAGTGCTTTTGAAAAGAACTACACTCAGCACCGAGGGGCCAAGGCCTACTCTTGGTTTAGAAGACCGAGCGCTCTGGGGTGCAATGCAGATGTTCCAGTCAGATGGTCATTCATATGCAGAACCCACAGTGTTTAGTTCACAAGCATGCTTGGTACTCATTTTATCAAGCCACTGAAGGTATGAAAGGCTGCGTTCCCCCTTGCCCTACCCAGGAATAATATAAGTGCTTGCTGCTTTTCAACAGCAAAAATTAATTTTCAGAATCCTAACTATTACAGTAAGTTTGTAACTTTTAAATTGTAAAATTGGTTTTATTTAAGCTATAATTAACTAAAATCTGATTCATTGCATAAATTCATCTTTTTTGTGTGTGTGTAAATTTAATGAACTTTCTCAGAACATAAAGGATAATGCAACTAAGGGAGCAATTAAAGTATTTTTTTTTTATGAGGAGGAGGATGTTTTCATTATTTTTCCTCCAAAAAATTGTACATAATCAGCATTTACAGAGAAAAAATTTTTTTATTCTTTGTTTGAGGACTACCATGGGAAACATATTTTTATTTCAGGTAAATTTTGCAGCAGCTGGGAGACAAAAAAATGGAGGGAAATAAACAATATTTTAATTTTATCCCTTCATGACCCTATGATTTCAACTTGAACGAGCTACAAAAGGTGTATGGTATGAGCATGAATTATGATTCTACTAATGCATGAAATATCATTTTTCTCTCTCTCTCTGCTTTTATTATATACTTTGCAGTTGGTTGGTGGGGTTGTGGTGACCTGATTGGTAAAGTGGACTCGAAACTGGAGGGTCTCAGGTTTAATGCCTGCTGGTTGAAAATCCTCTGTGCTCGTTAATGGTTATCGGCACACATTAAATGTTTCCATAGTCACTAAGTCCGAAAGTTTCCAATCCAAATCGATACCTGTAATAAGGGGTTATTCAGCAACCTGGCATGGATAAAAAAAAGCCCTATTCAACCGGTTAAACCACCAGAGTAGGTATGGAGCACCCTGGAGAATGAAGTGAAGTTGGTTGATGGGGCAAGCTTTTTAATTACTGTCAAAAATATGAATTTTTAAGAGTATTTATTGATAAAGCTCAATTGATTTCAAGGCAGAACACTAGCAAGCAAAGTTGGTGGATTCTGAAGAATATCAAATGATTCAGGTTTCTGATGCTTTCTCTGATTTACGTCATCAGTCTGAAAGTATTTTTGAAAGCTTTTTCCATGCAAAATTGTTTACTTTCACATTACAATATTATTATTAATTTGTTTCCAGATTAAACTTCAAAATTCAATGACATGCTTTTGAACACAACACGAGATAAATACAAATTATATTGAGATAAAATATCAATGAATGCGCTATTCAGAAAGAATATCAAAGGTCATATTTGCTAGTACTTGAAAAAAATATTTAAAAATACATTTCCTAAAAAGGATTACTATTCAGAATAAAACTTGAATTCAATATATCATAGTTACGAAAATTTATGTTCATTGTTTTACCTCTCATTGGTTTGAAAATTAATTTCAAGAAAAAGATTTAATTTGAATGTTCAGTAATATTGTCCTTGTTGGAAAAGTAACAATACAGGCCAATTTTTATTCCTGGATGAAAAAATTAGCAATAAATGTAATAACAGACTTGAGCTATCACATTTGATTTAAATACATAAATGCATGCAGATATTTCTCCAACAAAAAATCATTGAATAAACTGGATTAACAATAAGATTAAAAGAATTGTACATTTTTTATAAAGGAAAAAAAAGCTTACCCAAGTTAATTATTTACATAAAACAACAAATGTAATAGTCCCTTGATCACAATTTATAAAGCTCTGATGATTTTTCTTTTTTTCTTCTCATTAGAGTGATTTTTCTAACAGTTAAACATTTCCAGTCAAACGATTATTATTGGAGTTAAACTTTACATGCAATCACACAACCTACTTACATAAGTGATATCATTGTTAAAAATTTTTCATATTTCTTCATATTAAATGAACTGGGATGAGTGTACAATGTACATCTGTCTGGCAAATTATTTTGATAAATGTAGGCGCTTTCTGCAAGATCACAACAAGATCTCTATCAATTTATTTTATAGCACACTATACAGAAAAAAGTCGATAGTAAACTACAAAGTTTTATCAAAGTTATATTCGATTTACTTTCAATTTTGTTTGAATTTACTTGCAATCAAATTTCAGAATTAAACTGACATTTTATGGCTAATATTATTCTTCATTTGCGTTATTCTTTGTCCACAACTTAAATTTACAGGAAGATTTAAATACAATGATCTAATCATAGAATAAAATTTCTAACACAGGAAATACATGAATTTAAAATAACAATAATCCGGTGTATAGGTGCATCAAATGACTTTTAAAATACTTGTAAAAGGGGAAAGAGGAAAACGAGCTGCTTGTTTTCATTTAGAAGAATCAGAGAACAATTGGATAATTGGACGAAAAAGAGATCTTTTTTACGGTCTTTACGATTTCTTTACATGATTACCATATTAAGAGAAATATAAACATGACCCAATTCGCAAACACGCCTTCTATCTCACAATACGCTAAAAAAAATGTAACCAAATTTGATCATCATAGTATGATAATAAGAAAAGCGTATGTGGTAAATTATTTTTCTTAAATCAAGAACTTACGGCATCATAATCCAGGCATTGTTTGTTTACAACCTCCGAAGTAGTTAGTGGAATGCTTATCAGAGTTTTTTCAAATCAAACCACAAATTAGCTGCACTAACATGAGACCGTTTTCATTCACTCTACAGACATTAGCAAAGTTCACAAGATTCCTATTTACAAAAGCCGATTGATACAGTTTGCGAAAGTGGAAACTACTGCCCTCTCTTGGTTGAAAATAGTAACATCTCTAAAAAAGAGTTCAGTGATAAGTAAAGATTAATAACAGCTTGCCACCTAGCGGATACTGTACACAATACGCATCACCTGTATTGGCATAAACTGAATGATAATACTGATGAAAAATGCCATAGGCGGCTGGTGCACCCAAAAAGTGGGTGGTCAGAAAAAGTGTGTAGGGAAGGGATAGGGTAAAAAGGTGTGGCCCCTGAAGCTGGGTTTTTCTTTTTTTTTTTTTTTCGTAAAATTGGGTTGTATTAAAGGCTTTTAACATTTATGATTCTCTGACCTCCAAAAAATGCGGAAAATGGTCTCAAAAATCGGGCGGATGGCCACGCAGACCACCAGACTTCCCTCTTCGAATTCAAAGTTCCATTTTTATGAAACAAAGATGAGAAAAGTTTGTTATTCAGAATTTTTAGTTATTACTTTGGTGGTAAAACTCAATTTAACCCCTGTGAAAAATCATTTTTCAATCGATTTTTAGTTTTAACTCTGAAAAATGAGGGGTAAAAGCCACTTTTACTTTCGAAAGTAGGGCAGTCTCCCCCCCCCCCCCTTGTGCGAGCTGTCTATGAAAATGACAATAATGACTGACTGACAGGGACTATAAATAAAAATATTAAATATTTTTACCGTGTTATCCTCAAAAATATGTTAACACTGTTAAAACATAAAACGTCTTACAGATTATAGATTTGTTTTTGTCTCCAAATTTGCTACTAGATTTGAACTTAGAACGTTTAGATAATATTTCGTGGCCTGTGGAATAATATTATTATAAGTGTGAAATTAGTACCACCTTAGTAATTCAATTTATAACAAGCAATGAATCTAAAAACTGAATAAATAATGCGGAAAATATGTCTAAATCCGCTTTACAGGTTACGACTTCATATTTGCCACAAGGTCGGACCGGTTTGTGGTTTTGGAGGGGTCATAACAAAAATTTGAGAACACAAAACGAAAGGTGGGTGTCATAAGCGAAGTTTGCTCGATTGCAAATAGAGTATATTAATTTCCCCTTTCCAATTTTTCGAAGTAAAAGACTCAAAAATACAGTTTTAGACCTCCTCATCCATCCCCCTGAGGCAGGCTTTCTTTAGTAGAGTAAAGTATGCGTAAAGTTTCTTTAGTAGAGTAAACGAAGCTGCCGCCTGGGAAAGAAAACAATGTCAAATGCAAACAACATGCTTTCAGATCCTTTCGCCAAATTTTTAAAAGCTCGACTGATTAGAACCGACACCACCGTGATGCCAGTCAGGTGCCACAAAACCCTTATAAAGCGTGCTAGTGCTCTTATGCATTTGATTGTCCTTATTTTTTTTTCTTTTGACATTTTTGGAAAATTTCAATTTAAGACATGCGAATGGAAAAAGTCAGTTTAATTTCCTACTGTAAAAGGCTTATTTATGTTGGCATATATTTTTAAAAAAGACGATATTATGGAACAATTTTCGGCTCCTGAGAAATGTCCTGTCCATTACACGAGCCCCCGGTGCTCGTGCGATAAATAGAACCTGGTCATCTCTACAATATTAGTAAATCAAAAACCACAAAGCTATGACGTTGTTACCACAAATGTGCCATGAAAATAATATACATATACAGTAGTGGCGTACCAAGACAGATGGGGGCCTGGGGCGGAACTCGAAATGGGGGCCTACTTGGTATTAAAACTGAAGTTTCTCAAACTATGTGTACGTACCATATATGACAGTAATTATTTTAAGTGGTACATTTTTACATATTTCAGTAGTGTTGGTTTGATTTCAGACACTATTGTAAATACCACAGTAAAACACATGGTTTTAAGTAAAATTAAGTAAATACTATATTTTTAATAAAATTGTGCTTTGTCAGAAAATATCAAAAACAGAAAAAAGTCCTAAAATTATATTGTATCTTAAAAATTTATTGCATCTGAACATTCAAGTACAGTGAACAGAAACGTTTAAGCATTCCAGATTTAATTAACTTTAGGATAATAATTGGCTCTTACAGAAAAAAAAAAACCCTTTGAGTAAGACACACCAGGGAACTATTTACCTGATAACATCACCTAATCTCAGAGAAAAATATTTTTAAAACATGCTTACCTAAATAAGGATGAAATTCACACGTTCACAGTCTAAATAAAACTTTTCTGCTAGGTCTCACTCACAAAAAAAAAAAAAAAAAAAAAAACGCTCTTTATATTCTTCAGACAAAAATACTCTGGTGTGACCCTATACTTGCCTGGCGCGTTTGATTGAAGTGGAGAAAACGCTCCGCGCGACTTCGCTGGTAGAATTGAAAATATTTAATGTTCGACAGAAATTAAGACAAAAAAATTTTGCGTACACGTGGGTTTAACTAACTAATCCGATTTCTAAAGCGAAGAGCGTAATTTCCCCCGATTATCGGACAAAGCGCTAGGAACTATTTCTTTTGCTTGGCCGCAGTTCATTTCTCCATAGTCAAGTAAGCTTGCAATCCAGTATAGAATGGATGGGAGGAGGTATTACGCAGTCAAGGTCAGAAGTCCCGAAGGAGTGACCAATTAAACAGTTTTACGCTGGCGAAAGGGGCATAGCAAAAAGGAAGTCCCCTTTGCTTGAGTCAGAAGGGTCCGATTTGCTCTTAGAAGTTATAGCTTCGGGCAGGAGACGAAACTTATTAAAACCACAGAAGTGCAGCTGGTAAAAAGAAAAATTTATCTGACTGATTTTTCCAACGCCACAAAGGATAGACAACTTCTCATTTAGGAATGGATTTTCTTGGTTATATGTTTGAATTTGGTTTCAAAAATAGTGTATGAATTAAGACTAGATCATCGTAGTCTTAATATACAAAACAAAACATAAAACAGATATTTTAGCTGTAGTCTGTAATGATAAAAAATTATAAACGTGCATCTGTTATGCATTAGTTTTTTTTTACATAAATTGTTTGAAAAAAAATGCATAAAAATTTGCTGAAAGCACTTAACGAAATAAAAGCAAACGATTTTTATAGGTTTGGTTAATTTAAAAATTTGGGTTCCCCATTAAATTCGTGGCCCAAGCGCCCATGTGCCTTTGTACACTAGGAAGGGTCACTATGAAAAAAAAGTCATATTTAACAAAATTTATGATATATACTCGCATATATAGGTAACTGATTAATATTTCTAATCATGATGTATATGACAGATCTACTGGAAAAAATAAGATACATTTTCGGGGCCTATGTCAAAGCGGGGCCTGTGGGGCATAATTTGCCCTCTCTTTGTTTAGGCAAGAGTCACCGAGAAAATATTCATTCTACATAAAAAATCATTTTATCTATCTAAAACATGACATAAGGCACGTCTGGCGAAAAAGAAAACGAATTAAAATTTTGGGGCCTATGTCAAAGCGGGGCCTGGGTATCATAAACCCTCCATTGATCCCGAAGAGGAGTCACTGTGAACAAATATTTGGTCTTTAAAAAAATTATGATTTATTAAGCCAACTTGTTTAAGCGTTCAAACCAAGATATGCGACAATGTTGGTGAAAACCAAAAATTGAAATTTGGGGGCCTATGTCAAAGCGGGGCCTGGGGCGGACCGCCCCTTCGGTACGCCACTGATATACAGGTATATAAATATCTCTGTGTGTATGGTATTTTTCCCCCACGAATCTGTAATCGTAATCGGCATATCACAATTTTAATCGATTACACTTTTTACATGATCTAATCGTCGCTGTAATCGTAATTACGTTTTGACTGATTATTATAATCGTAATTGTACATGTAATCCCCCTTTTTTTTTCAGGCTCGTAATCATAATCGTAATAGGTTACATTTCTTTCATTGTCTTTCAGCTTAATTTCTAGCATCTCCTAATTATCCTTGGATTTAGAGACATGTCCCCAAGTTGACGATAAAATATATGATAACCTTAAATGGGCTACACGCGCGCAGTCCACGGGGGGGGGGGGGGGTCGTTCATACAAGTACATTGTTATGAGTTGCACAGCTTCATACTCCTTACGAATTCTGAAGATAATTTCATCGCTCGACGATGAATAATGAAATGTGATCAAAAAGAGGCGAAAATGTAAGTCATTAAACAAAACAATTGAAAAAACAACAACAAAATAGTATGAAAAAAAAGAGGACAGTCAGAAAAAAATATTTTTTTTCTTACATTTATTTTTAAGTGATTTGAATCACTAGGAAATATCAACAAATATTATCAATGAATTGAAATACCTTAAATGTAGCAGTAGCATTAGTTTGAGGAAAGAAGCATAATTACATTGTGATTCATATGCTCATGTACGGAACACAATGTGGAAACACTATTGAAAAATTAAATTGAAATGAGTAAAATATTTAGTGTATCAAGAAAAGCAAATGTACGTTTAAATTTAATGGAAAAATTACTATATCAAAACATTTCATTTGTTGAGAAAATTACTTAAATCAAATTGAATTGATTTCTGAAATTAAACATGAAGTTCCGTCCAGAACTAAACGAGCCTACTTTCCCGTACATCAATATCAACTTTCAAGTACTATGTGATCAATATTTTCAAAATCAGCTAATATCGCAAATTATTTTAAGTAGTATAACGTTTTAACATTTTAAGCTGTTTTCTAGAAATAAAATATGCCTTATTTATCAAAAGAAGTAGATGCAGAAAAATGAATAAATGAACAAATAGATTAGTAGCACCTTTTAAACAAAGCATCCAATATATATTTTTTTCATTAAAAAAAAATCTGTAGTTGCTTTCAGAAATGAAGAAAATAATGATAATAATAATAATAATAATTATAACAATAAACTTATTCAAAAAAAATCGTTTGTTTTTTCCTCTGTTGCCAAAAAATAATTAAAAAACGAAAGAATGTACTTTTGAAATAAGTAAAAAACAATAAAATGTCGACTTGAAGAAATAATTTTCTCAATAAAAAAAAAACTTCTGCTCATATCTTTATGCATATATAAAGGACTCCGAATTTCTTCGCCAAAAACTAAATGCATAAATTAAAACTTTAGGGTAAAAATAAAAACATATCATATCAATAATAATTATTTCACAGTAAAAACCATGGCTACGGAGTCGGATTCAATCTCATTTTTGGGTAAAAGTCAGAGTTGAGAGTCGAAAGTTTTTAATTCAAAGACTTAGAGCCAGAATCGGTCATCTTCTCCCAAAGTCCGACACCTTGTCAATATTTGCGGAGTCGGAGTCGAAGACTCCGAGTAAACTCCGAGTTTAAAATTCCAAGAGCCGGAGTCAGTCCTTTTACCTCAGTGTCTAAATTTTTACCAAAGCTACGGAGTCAGAGTCGGGGAGTAGTCCGACTAGTTTTCGGGTACTGGAGTCAGAGTCTACTGCGCTAAAATTCTAGGAGTCGGTGTCGGAAGTTGGTCATCAAGAGCTATTTCCAAAAAAATTTGTTTGAAGTAAATACGCCTCTAAGTTCGGCATCTGTACTTTTAGCTTGGCCGTAGACGCTAATGTTAAGAGATTTGAAGTGTTCAAAATTGAACGAAAATTGTTCAAATCTGAAAGATATTTTCTATACATGTTCTTCATCGAAAGTTTTTACCTACAAAAAATATTTGAAGCAAATTCGCCTCTATGTGCAGGATTTATATTTGCCTTGAATTTCCCGTAGGCGCTTATGTTAATTTTTTTGCACTGTACAAAATTGTACGAAAAACTGTTCAAACCAAAAAGTGAAATATGGGAATGAGGTGTCCTCGCCAAGATCTTTCGAACAAAGAAAAGTTTATACAAATCGGACCATTCACTCAAAAGTTATTATGGGGGAGGGATTCGACAAACAGATCGACAGACACATTTTCTCCACCTCAATACCATACTTTCCAGGGTTGGTAAAAAAACCCCCAAAAAAACGGGTTTTTTGGTTTAAACCAGGTTTATTTGGTTTAAACCGGGTTTTTTTGGTTTAAATACTATTTGCGAGAAAAACAATTAATTTTCGGAAGGTAATTAAGGTTCCACGTAATTAACAGTTATTCAATAGTCACATTAAATCTAATTTCTTGATTAATTAAAGAGATTAGAACAAAATCTTGTAACTAAATTAAATAATTAAAATAGCTTTCTTCGGGGAAATATTGATTGAAATGTTTGACTTGATTGACATATTAGTATGCATAGACATTCTTTTTTAAACAATATGAGTAAGTAACTTTTGTAAACTGCACAGGTTAGCTAAGGCAAAGCAAATACCAAAATCCCAATTCCAATGAATAAAAGGGGGAAAAAAAACTAAGAATTATCTGCACCCAATAGTCATAAAGCAGCATAGGTGTATAGCCAATCAAAATCTTTTGAGCACACAGAATCCAAAAAAAAAAAAAAAAAAAAAACACTAATGGAGAGTGTAGTTTATATGTGAAGATTTATATATTTTTCAATCAATTTTTACACATACATTTGCATTTTGTTCTGGGAATTTAAAAACTTGTCTTTTAATCTTCCTACATTATAATATAAGGAAATATTATGCATCATAATATGAAGTATAAACATTTTTTTTAATTTGATTCAAAAAATATTATTTGTGTTCACCTGCAGAACAAATCTTAATTTTTAGGTGCAAACAATTAAGTTAAACAGTTGATTACCTTACAAGTCAAAGTTAAAATTCCAGGAAAGTGCATATAAATGGGCAAAAATGTCACACCCCTGCAACAGGAGTGAGCAATGTAATGGATTGCATCTACAATAAAAGATTCAATCCTTAGTAAATCTTAACTAATCATGCAAATTAAGCATAATGATGGAAGTTGACTGAAATCTGTTTTATGGCACATATATGAAATAAAAAATATATTAATATTTTTTTTCGATTAAAGCTTGTAATACATTTTGAAGAAGCAACTTTGCAATTTTAGTATTTATCTCTGCAACTTAGCTAGGAACTTAGCATAAATGGAATTTTACATTTTTCAATATGTGTGGGGAAATCAATGTAAACCTGTAAAATGGATTTTTTTTTTTTTTTTTTTTGGCTTTAAAAAAAAAAAAATTTTTTTTAAACCGCATGGTTTAAAAAAAAAAACAATTGGTTTAAACCAAACAACCCTGATACTTTCCAATTTTAAATTTTTCGATATTTATTTAATTACTAGCTATACCCGACGCGCGTTGCTACGCCAACAAAAAAATACATCATTATACTGATTTTCATGACAATCGGTTGAACGGGGCAGAAGTTGCTACTCTGCAGTACCATCTGGTGGCAGTACCATCTGGTGGCTTCAATGAGCATATTATGCACCTTCTCAGTGGAAAAATACATATATATATAGCAATTTTCATAATAATCGGTCCAGGTATCAAGTGAAGCAGTGACTGTACTCAAGTTTTGTACTCACGCAGTTTACAAGATCAATCAATCGCTAAAAATATCAAATAGAAAAAGTTTTAAATCCCGCCATTGCATGAAAAGCCATAAAACAATAAAGAAAGAATTTATTTGTTCAAACTCAAGAAAAATGGCAACAGCTAACTTCTTATCAATGAGATCTTTCACGCGAATTAATTTCTGCAGCCGATAATTTTATTCGTATTTATCCAATGGATTGTGACTTAAATTGGAATAAAAAAGGAACTATCGATTAGATTTTTTTCGAACTGGTCTATAAACATTCCCAGTACCAAAAATAACAAACGGCGAAAGTTTCAGCCAAATCTGCCGGGTAGTTTTTAAGTTCATGGATGACATACAGACAAACATTCATTTATATATATATATAGATTTTATTTATTTTTGACTTTTTTTTAGCTGTATTTTAAAGATACAAAAAGCCTTCTGTCATGCTTTTCTCTTTCTTCTCCGATTTTAACTCGTAAAGTAGGCTAAAAAGAGCCCGCCTATTCGCAACTCCAACAAACTATAGGGGGCACTGCAGCCACTGTCTAATGGCGGATGAAAAAGGTAAAACAAACGCATGCCGTAGAGTAGAAAATTCTCATTAGCCTAGTAAATTTTGTTCGTATGCACGATTTTTTCGCTTTATTCTTTTTAATTAATTTTCAAAGTCTTGTGGATATTCTGGCCCACGTAGAAAGAAATGAAAATTCAAGAAGCATTACTAAACGTCAAAAATTAATGCAAATTACGTAGTTTGTAGTTCTAAGCAGCCATTTCCACGATGTTGAATTCGATATTTATCAATTCTTGATAAAACTAAATAATAATTGTGTCCTGACAAGAATAACAATTAATGCTAGAAAATTTAATATGACATTACGAATTATTATCAAAAGAAGATGATACTTCTTTGCCTTGCTTGGCTAGCGCTAATTGTTTTGTATTTGTAGCTGAGTTATTTTTCTCAAATTGCCGAATCGTTTATTTTAAAATTTTCTGCTTCGTATGTTTCTAATTTCTGAGTTATGATTTAATTATGTCATGCTATGCAAATCATCAACAAAATTCTCACTGATATATGGTGGTAGTTTTCTTTTTAATTGATCTACCATTATTTCTTTTTTCTTATCGAATTCTGTAATCTTTCTACCATATTATTCCACTCATGATAAAAAATAAAAATGGTTTAACTGACATGCGAAATCTCGCCAAGGGTTCTTTGCTCGCACAATACTAAAACTATAACCCTGAACAAATTTGGCGAAATCTTTCAGCTAAGAATGTAAGCAATAAAATAAATTCTTTCTCGGTTAAACATTTTTCATTTCGTTCTACGATAATATATTCAGGAAAATATTTTGCATAGTGTCCATTCCAACTAAATGCTGCTGTAAAATATGGTTAGTTAAATTAATTTAAAATTAAAAAAAAAAAAAACGAATTCTTACAAATTCACACAAAACAGTAAAAAAATTTTAGCTGGTATAACGTTTCAAGTTTGTTTTTCCAGAGTTTTCTTGTGTTTACGCTTTCACCATTTAACAATCAACTCACTTTTTAAAAGGAAATAAGGAAAACTAACATTATTTTGAGAAGCTTTAAGAATACTATTGAGGAACGAAACAATTTCTGTAGCTGAAAGCAATCTAAGACACATCGAATGCATTAATAAATACAAACAGACAAACAAACAAATAATACATAACAAACTGCCTATGTTTACCAACAGACACACGTGGAACGCATTGTTTTACTTTTTTCTTTAATTTTGTAAATCACCGCAAGGTAGCGTATTCGAGCGCTGGAGTTGCGAATTTTTATCTTACAAAAAAATAAAAAGAAAAACAATGATATTTTATCTTAAGGTTTCATTTTATTACTGGCAACAGAATAAATCAAACTTAATCGTGGTCGTGGAATCGTTTTTGTAGTTTTGTTCTTGTGTTGTTTCGTTTTCCCCAGAAATTCTAACGACTGCTTTTAAAAAGATTTTCGATGACCGAACTGTAAGTATTTTTATTCCTATTTTATATAAAATCTATTTTAAATATACTTTCCTTCAATTACATACAATAATATTTAAAAGTTTCCACATAAAATACTTCCTTAATTAAGCTTGGATCCAAAAGTAACGTTTCTATTTTTTTTAAAAAAAAAAAGGTTTATAGTGTTTTTTTTGCAGGATTTGAAAGGGATGCAATCATCTCTCTCCTGCGCTCTCTCTCTCTCTCTGTCTGTTCATGAATTTAGTAATAGAAAAAATTCTTTCGTGCTTTTAAATGTAAAAATCCGGGTGTTCTTCCACCATATTTTCACTTTTTTTTTTTTTTTTTTTTTTTTTGCGATGAACTCGGGGATTTATTGTAACTGTGAAACACGTGTCTGAAATAATTTCCAAATATAGTTATATAGTAATGTTCTTGTTCTCATCATCTATGCTTTGTTCTATATTGTTCGTTAAAATATTAACTTTACATTTTGATATTGCTTTCAAGTTTTGAATAAGTTATAAACTAAAACATTTCATGGAGATAAATGCAGCGAATGTAAACATTTCTCTATTATTATTCCCAAATGTTATTAAGTTTCCCAAATTTAGTTACAGTTATTTGATTTATATATATCGAGTAACCTGATTCCTTGTATGATCTTCTCGCAAGTGCTCGAAATATTTTTCTGAAAAGTGTTATTACGTCATAGTAGGTTTTTTTTATTGCACCTAACGTTTGATTCAGCCCAATTTTCACAAAAGTTGATAATTAATTATTTTTAAAACTGTTGATTCTAAAAAACACACTATTTTTGAAAACTTCGATAAAAATTACATTTTTGATGTGCTTACTTTTAATGAATTGGAATTTTTCGTCTGCCGGCGAGAGCAAATCTGAACATATTCTGCCAACTAAAGTCAATATAAAAGTTTCGGTGATTAAATAGACTTTTTTAAAAATTTGTATCGGGGAAACTTGATTTGTATGTGGATCATTCCACGGCAAATTGTATAAATAAAATAGTCGGCCCTGCCGTCATGTTTCGGATTTTCTTCATATTTTTTTTAAACAAATAAATATAAATGAGAAACGCTCAAATTAATTTTTAAAAATTTTTTGAAAAAAATTAAGCTTTGGGGAAGTTTTTAAAAAATTCGATTTTTTATCATTTTTCGGAGTCACATTCTGTATTTTTCAACCAATTAAGCTGAATTTGGTATCGAATTCAAGCTAATACATTTCTCTTTTTAGTAGTAACACCAGAAAGTATTCTGTGAATAATGGGGTGTTGCCTCTCCTTAGCTACCAGCTAAAGTCAGGTTTTATGCCTTTTCAATGGGGGTTTCCGAAATTTTAAAAGTATTTCTTTTTGAAAAAACATGCTTAAACATAGGATTTGACCACTTTTTAAATAACTTGACAGTTTAGTATTTTTTAACAGTTTTTTTTCAATGGGTGCGCAGATTCAATTTCATTTTTACGCTTCTCTGCACATGACATCACAAGTGATGAAATGCCATTCACTGATGCCATTAGCGCACTACCTCTGTTTTAGGTTTATAATTAGTAACCATTTATTTATTCATAACATTGAGGATGAACTTCCCAATAAAACTCTTTAAAAAACAGTCTGGGGTGTGTACTCTTTTGAACATTCTCGACACTGGAGGAGAGATAGCATGGTGTCCCAGTTGAACATTTCAGAAATCTGGCAAGCCTAGGTAACAGGTAAATATGTTTTAAATTTCCTGAAATAAATTTCAAAATGAACAGCATTAAAAAAAATATTAAAATAACATTTTCTATATCTAAAACTATTTCTATAAGCTTGGTTCGCACTAAACGGTATGAAATAAAATAAATGTATGATTTCTTGAATACAACATTCAAAAATTGCAGTCAGTCGCATTGTCTTTATACTTAGTTTATTTCTAAAGAATTCAAAGAAAAAAAAAAGAAAATTTGAGAGAGGAAATACGCCGCATACAGTTTTATACGAATCACTTTTACAAAACCACCTATATTTCTTCTCTGAATTTTAAATTTAGGCATTACTGACTGCTTAGAAATAACCTAAACACAGAGATATTAAAAATTAACTGCAAGTTTTGAGTGTCGTAATCAAAAAATCATATAGGGGAGAGGGGGGCACATGTGAACAAAAACGACATTTTTCTATACTTTTCATTATTGATTTGAGATAAAAAAGAAAAAGGTGCTAAATGTGATAAATCAAACATTTGCTAATATTTTCATGCAGTTATCCCCCTTCTACAAGAGTAAATTCCAACCTAAAAATTAATTCTAAAATATGTTAAATTTTGTTCACATCTGCCCCGGTGGGGGGGCAGTTGTAAACACACCTGGGGCACAAGTGAACAGATACATAAATGGTATAAAATGCACCTAAGCATATCTTTAAGTACTCTTTATTACACATTAATAAACACAATGAAAATATAAATATTGAGTACATAATAAATTAACTTGATTCAACGAACATTATAGCCTTCAAGTTTTACAGAAAAAGAAACTGAAGAAGCAGCTCGATATGTGCTACCTAAAATTGTAGGTGGGGGTAATTTTAGCAGAATATCATCAGTGTTTACCATCGATGTATCATCTGTTTCTGGAAATACAAAGGTTTCTTTCTTCTGCTTCCTCATGAATTTAACATTTGCTTCATCACTCTCCATTTCCTCGATACGGCCAACATAGTGAATTTTTGTCTTATTTGTAGTGAATTCTACAAGGACAAAGTCATTCAAAGCTACATTTTCTGGTGCAAGGTTTACTTCAGCACAAATTTCTTGATGGCTACTCTCTTCAAAGCTAATGTCGGACTCGGAGTCACTGACTACAACCTTTGACTGCTCCTTTTTCAACAGTTCAGCAAGTTCTAACTTTCTTTTCTTTGCAACTCTTTCACATTTTATCTTCATTTTCTCTGCCTTTTCTTCCATAGCTTTGACAACAATGTCTTTTTCGGGGGTGTCTGTTAAAATTCTTGATTTTCTTTTTTGACGCTGCTTACTTTTCCCTAGAGTGGAATTGTGAAATTCTATTCAAGGCAATGGTCTCGCACATTCTGGGGTAGGACTTGAATGTGCATTGCAGCTGGTGGAGGCATCCTCGGGATTAACTGGCATTAAGCTTGTTATTTGAATTGGGATGAAATCAGCGTCAGTAAAAGCAAGCCGAGATAACGGCCAAATTCCTGGTTTAGAAAAACCCCGATTTAATATTTTTGGATGTAAAGGCTGCTGTGAAAGCTGGTGAAGAACACTTACCAATTTCATATATAGTTATTCTTTTTCCTGGGTGTAATGTCAACCAGTCATTGAAAGAAGTTTTCAGTGCAGATTTAAAGGGGCCATAAACACCTACATCCAAATGCTGTAAGCGATGTGAACAATGAGGGGAGAATGTAAGGAGTACTATTCCATTCTCACGACAAAATAATATTACATCCAAACTAATATGTCTTTCATGATTATCAAGTAGAAGCAAAACAGGATTTGCTGCGGTACAGCGGGAGTACTTTTGGAAGTGTTTTACAACATCTAGGAAGATATCTGTTGTCATCCATCCAGTTTTGGATACTAACCCTAAGCTTTCTGATGGTGCTCCATTTAAGAAAATATCTTTGTATCTTTTTCTTGGGAATACAAAAACAGGAGGTACAGTGTTTCCCATTGCATTAACTATACCACAAAATTATACAAGTTCACCTCTCTCGCCTGAAACATTTTGTCCAACTTGTTTCTCTCTACAAACCGCGATCACTTTTGGAGCCTCCAACACAGTCGCGATACAGCTGATACTAACTTCAATTATTAAAATTTTTAATTATTCAATGTTTCTTAATTAGCCTAATCAAATTAAAAAATTAAACAATTTTTGAAATTTAAATAACTAAAAAAAAAAACAGTATGGGGCACATGTAAACAGTTCACACCTGCCCCTACATAGTGTGTTCACATGTGCCCCATATAACAACTTAAGTCTAATCTGATAAAAAGCAATATTTCTTTCAAATTTTTTAAAAAAAATAGAGTACAAAAACTTATTTTATAAATCTCACTTCAAAATGAATAAAGTTCAAATCACAATAAAGATAGTGTTGAATGTGTTTTTACTCTGAGAACTGGAACATGAAAGTTTATTGGGACCTTCCAAAACAGAAGTTATTATGATAACTAAAAAACAAAATGGTTGAGATCTTTGGAATTTCAGGCAGCAGACAGTACTACTGCTGTCATCTACATGAATTTTTTTCAGATTTTTTTCCTCATGTTATCTGGGTAAAATATGGTTTGTTCACATGTGCCCCATGTTTACATGTGCCCCCCTCTCCCCTATACTTATTTTATTTCGCCCTTTTTATTAGTGCGAATCAAGCTTACAAAAGTAGTCTTCAGATTAAAAATAAAATATTTTTAAATAATTTACTAGGTTATGTTGACCGTTTCCTAAGACATATTTTTGTAATCCTTATTATAACTAGAACTTTTAGAGGGACCGCTGAGATTATTTACGAACTGTTGTCCTTATCTTGGATAGATTTTTAGCGAATAACGTCCGTATTTCAATGAGGATTTTTATGACTTGTTGTACAAATTCCAATGAGGATTAGATAAAATGTCGTTGTATAGACAAACTGTACATTCTCCATGTTTTAATGGAGAGTTTTAAGGAAATTGTTGAAGTTATTTAGAAAGTTTTGCACCTATTTAATAAAGTTTTTAAAAGACTGTTGTCTTTATTTTAGTGAGAATGTTTTGCAGGATTGTTGGAATTCCTTCAAGAACTGTTGCTCATGTTCTATCAGAGATTTTTAAACTATTGCCCTACTCTAATGAGGAGCAGGGCCTTATTTGAGTGGAGATTTTGAGGGATGTGAGCTTTTACTTAGAAACTTGTTTTTATTCTAATAAGGATTTTAAGGCCATTAGTGTCGAGATGCCATAGGAGTTTTTTAGGGACTCCTCTCCTTATTCTAATGAGGAGTTTTAGGAAGTTTTTCTTTTTCAAAGTGGTTCATATTCGGATGGGGATTTTTTGGAGGGACCGTTGACGTTATTTAGGAAACATTTACAGTCCAACCGCGGATTGTATGGAATTCGCTCACGTCCAGTTCAGATGAGTCTATCTGAATGGGGAGGGGGGGGGGGGAGTAGAAATTTTGATGCACGTGATCCGCTCATTTGAATGATACTGATTAATTTAGAGGCCAACATACATCTATAAACCTGACATCCCTAAAAAATAATAGATTTGTCCATTTGTTTGTCTTTCCATACAATCCGCGGTCAGACAGTACTCCACCTCTGGCAAGTTGAGCTCCGTTGGCCGGCGGATTAAACGATTCCATTTGCTGAAATCTGTGTAAGGAAAAACAGCTGAAGGTCAAAAGGCTTGATGGTAGCCCTAACTCTGTGCTAAAAATTCCTCTTCTTATTACTGTTTGCTCTCCCTTGAAAGAAATGGACTTGCTCAAGGCCGTAGCTCAACTTCTCAGAGGTGAACAGTACCTCATTTTAACGGGGATTTTTTTCGGAATCAATACTTTGGCTATTACGACATTTTTAATTACTGTTGTCCTCATTCTAAAGAGAATGTTTAGACACTGTTTTCTTTATTCTAAAAAGGCTTTTTATGGACTGTATTATATAATCTAATGGAAATATCCATGCAAGTTCTTTGGAATTGCTTATAGAGTCCGGTTTTAGAAGCTCGGAAATCTATGAAAAGCCTATAAACAGATCCATTTTTGTTTTTCTAAGTTATCCCTGTCACAACACGTATATACGAAATAAAGCTCCATATTTTGGAAGACTTGAAGAAAACTACTATTCCCGTGAATGTTGTCAAAACTGAAAACGTGTTAATTTGAAAGAAGCCAATTGTCCATATTGACTTGTATTCTCAGAAACGCATCAGTGATCGTGAATAAAAACACGAGAGAAATATTTGCTTTCCATATTTAAGTTTAACAAATACCAATTCAATATGAACTCAGGTATGTCAATATTTTTTAAGGAGAAAGATCAAGATTTTATGGCTATTTTTAAAAGCACTCGCTCTTCTTGCCTCACCCTATATTAAGGACATTTTCAGTATGTCTGTATGTATTTTTCTTTGGGATGCCCTGTAGAATTAAAGGTACTTTCAGCCAATATACGTATTTGGTACCTAAGAAATTTGAAAGGTTAGTCGCTTGATTAGAATTTTTTAAAACTTCATATTTCCTTTTTGGTATATATTTCACTGTCTTATTTATCGGTATCATAACATTTACTGAACTTTTTTTTTTTACCAATCAGGAATTTCTTATATCCTCACTTTACCAAAGTTGATGTCGCTCCGAGTTTTCAGATTACCATGAGAACGAGAATAAGTCTAGCCGTTAACTCGTTGTTTTAATATTTATTAAGAGGACATTTTCGTTGCCATAGTTACAAATCGTTTGCGTTCATCCAAGGCTTAACTTAAACAAAAAGCTTAACTCTGCGAACTCCACTGTCAACCGACCTCCGCGAACGTGATCACTCATGGCCGGTGGCCCATGAGTATAGGTATGCCCCAGACACATCTACATACACATACACGGCTGCACATACACACGCATGCTTACACACGTACACACACGCGTGCACACACACACATTACTACCCAAGCCTACTTACACACACACACACACTAACGCCTACATACACACACGCGGCAACACAGACACACAGCCTGTACACACACACACTAGTGATTGCAAACAACATATTTTGAATTCAAGTTGACAAAAATTCAAATTTTCTTTTTCTCTTTTTTTAAGGGGGGGGGGAGGGTGAGGTGGAAAAAAATCTCATTAATGTTTGCAGTTTTGTATACATTTGATTTTGAAGTTTTTGTTACTTTGGTTTTGCCAAATGTAACTTTTGTGATTTTTTTCCCATTTAACCTCTTTAAACACTGCCATGAACAACGCCGAGTTACTAGTATTCAATAAGCGTTGACATAGTGTGAAAGTGTTAATTATTCGTTGAAGATGTTCATTTCGTCCTTTCTTTTCTCTTTCAGGACGTCAGAAGAAATTTTATACGTGTTTGTGATCCTCCTCTCTGGTTTCGTTTTCATGTTAACGATAGTTTATCATGTTCTTGGTTTTAGCCATAAACAGAGAGATGTAAGTGCTAAATGGAAATACTCAACAGAGAGAAAACATTTAGTGGATAAATCTGGTACCGATGAAGTCAAAGTTCAGCCAAAGCATTCTTGTATCGAAGAAGTCAAAGTTCAGCGGAAGAATAGGATTAAAAAGAAGAAATAAGTTAGTATTTCGTACTAATTATAACTTTAATGAAAAATACGTTTTCAAAGTTACTGATTTAACATCTCCTAGACCAGTGGTTCCCAACCTAGGGGCGATTTGGTTCCTCAATGGACGATAATATTCGTGAGATGCAATAGGGGGGTGGGTGTGATGAGTATTTAAAAGACAAAGTAATAGTAAAAAAACCCAGTAAATATCGAAATTGTAAAAGTATACGAAACCAATTGTTAAGAGTTCAGTCAAGAAATAACAAGTTAAAAAAGAAAAAAATTAAAGTTCATGAACTTCCCCTCACACCTTGGTTGAACTTTAAGAAAGTATTTCAACATCCATCGCAAAATTTATTAATTTTCATTTTTTTTAAAGCTTTGAACTGTTAGTTTTTTTCCCAACCAAAATCCAATTTAAGAACGAAAAGAAAAATCATGAAAAATGTACTTCTGTTCTTTAAAGCTTCATCAATCATCTTAGTTCAGTATTTTCTTATTTTTTAGTTCAGTTCATTTTGGAAAACATAGAAGAGAAAAAAAAAGTACTTTTACTTATTTAATAAATGTAAAACAAGGCTTAACTGAAGACAAGAAAGAATTAAACTGTTAATAGCCATGAACATTCCTCACTTGTGCAGTGTGTTGAGTATTTCATTTAGGTACACACTGCGCAGGAGCGATGCAGATTTTGATGCTGTTGCTTTTGGTCATATATGTTCATATTTTTAAAAACATAATTACATTTACAAAATGCAATGCAGCATGCTCAGCGCATAAAAGCTTATTTTCTTTTCCAAACACCATTCTGTATTTTTAAAAAATGATTTCATTTTCATTAGTAATGGCTACCCGCACGCTTTTCATGAGCGTATGGAGCTTTTTTGAAACCCAGAATAAATAGGATTACAGGGTTCGTACGCTCCTTCAAAACTCCTCCAATATTCCTCCATTTAGGAAATTTTCCTGAAGGGCCCTTCAAACTCCTTCATTTTGGTTTGAACTCCTTCAAAACTCCTTCTTTTTTAGTCCAAGACTGCATAATCTTCCTCTATGACAGTAACTTATAATACTTTGATCGACAACTAAATTCGTCACAAGGGCGATTTTAATGTAGTCATTTCGTGCATTTATTTATTTTTTATATAAATGTCATTTACTAACTGATCATAGTAAGTCATAAAAGTTGAAGGTGAAAATAGTATTAGATGATGAAGGTGTTTCATAAGTGAAGTAAAACATGCTTAAATGGTGCTTGGCTGTGCTTTTCTCTCCACCACACTCTCAGCAGCAGAAGTCAGGTTGCTTAATTATTATTTAAATCTTTAAAACTACATAAGCAGATGTACCATATTAAGTGATTGTGTCAAAAAAATAATTGTTTAGTAAACAGCAATTATGATATTGTAAAAAGGGTCTTTCACAAGTGATGTCATGCCTTGAGGAGGAGACAGGTTCATTAAATTGTGACAAGGGGAAGATAGGGTGACAAAATGTGACATCACACAGTTATTGTTTTATTGTTTGTAGAAAATAGGATGCGTGACAAGTGTGTGACAAGAGGAGGAGTTAGGTGAAGTGTGACACTCATAGGCGGATTTACGGGGGTGCCAGGGGGTGCGCCGCACCCCCAAAATTTTTGGTTGGGTTTTGAAAAAAATTAGTTTAGTACATTTCACTCAAACGCAGTTGGGGGAAAAAATTCATTGCTGTTATACTAGTAAATTTACTTGAATCCAGTGTATCACCACACGTCGCTAGTGCAAGAAAGACATAACTGAAAACATAACTCCTATTAAGAATTAAAGTAATTTTGTTCATTTGGGAAAAAAACCCTAATAACTAATTTCATGCAAATAAAGAAGCTGCTCAAACAATTAATTGTTCAGTGTTGTAATATTGTATAGAATAATTGCATGTTCTGTAATTGGGTATCAATTCGTATATCAATACCAATTCTTCTATTTTGAAACAACAATGGCTAATAAAGTCCAAAAAAAAAAAAAAAAACATGACTATTGCAAGAAACTTTATCAATAAAATTTACACCGAAATCAACCGAAAACCAACTTTTTTAAAGGTAAATTTCCTAAAATTTTTGAAGGAGGACTCCCGGACATTTTGCTGCAGTGGTGCATCCAGGGGGGAGGGGGCACAAGACTAGTGACCCTCCCCACAAAATGCTGAGTAGATGTTTGAAAAATATATTCTTCATTATTAAGGAGAAGAAAAGATCTCATTTTGGGAAAACGCAGTTATTTTACGAAAAAAACAAGCTGGTCATTTTCTCATTATTAGCAGTTTTAATATGATTCAATAGTTTACTCTTTAAATATCACCAACACGGCCAAATTGAAACCAGATTAAAAAAAAAAAAAATTGCCAAATTTGTCGCCAATTTGGCGACAAAACTTGGCGACCAAAAGACTGGCGATATATTACCAAGTGTCCGCCAAATTATAACACCACTTGAGTTTACATGGAAATTAACAATGATTTCCCCCCAAAAGGGGCAAAAGCCTTTGGAGCATACGAAAGCAACTAAAAAAGAAGGTGCACAACTAGACCCCACTAGGAGTCTACGTAACAAATTCCAACTTTCTAGGAAGAGAAACTTGAAACTAACTCAAGAACATTCCGTTCTTGAGTTATACGACACACATACGTACATACATACGTCACGAGAAAACTCGTTGTAAATAACTTGGGGATCGTCAAAATGGATATTTCGGGTGTCTGTACGTTCCTGGGCACATATCCGCGTGTGGTCGAGTTGAAAAAAAAAAACTCAACATTCATTTGGGGGTGAGCAAAATGGAAATTAAGGGCGATTTTTGGGTGAAATTTTTTTCGCGAATACAATACTTCCTTTTTTGTAAAAGGAAGTAAAAAGAATGTTGAGGGAAAATTTTAATTTCTTTTAAAAAGAAATATTGACATTTAAATTTTTCAACAGCTTCAGATTATTGGCGGTGAATTGTGTGCCTCCTCACCCCTCCTCGCACAATCCTCTTTCTTTCATATCTCCCCCCTCCTTTTTTTTTTTTTCATTTTTTCTATTTCGTTTTCATTTTTTTCTATTAGTCTTCAAAATTTTTCTTCTCCAAAACCCTTTCTCCAGCCGAAGTTATTACAGAGTACCTCAAATTTCGTTTCTTGGGCTTCACTTTCGCAAAATTTCCAAGGAAGATCTTCTAATCACCTGAATACATCGAAAATCGTTTAAAATTGCGTTTTTGGAACTTCAATTTTGAAAAACTGCAGTGTCCCTAACGTTACCAAGTATGGTCTTACACTCATGTGTTTAAGACTTTAATTTTGGAAGATATTCGAACAAAGGCTTCCGACCCCCTTTCACTAATATCATCAAAAAGTGTTAATATTTTGGTTTTGAAAACTACTATTTCGAAATATATTTAAGTGGGAGAATCCCTTGTTTTTAATACCATGGATTATTGCAGAAGAACTTCATTTTTAGGACTTCAATTTCGAACATTTTCCAGGGGCGAGCTCCAGAACACCCCATCCGGTAACAGCATCAAAAATTGTCCTCCGTAGTATTTTTGGAACTTCAATTATGAAAAGTTAATGAGGTAACGTGGGGGAGGGGAGGGGGTGCGTATTTCTATCTGCTTTTCAAAAAATCGATTGGAGACAGTCTATGAGTCTCAATCCTAACCCAAACTATAAATATGGACTATAATCACATTTATAAGATTAAAATTTCTAAAAATAACTTTGGAGCCACATGTACCTTTCTTGCCCCTAAAATATCACCAAGAACTGTAAAACTGTGTTTTTAAAACTACTATTTCAAATTTTTCTGGGGTGTGAATACCATTCCAAACCAGTAGCTGGATTCACCCATTGCTTCTAATATCGACTTTCGTTTAAGACTTTTTCTGCAGTTTGAAATGTTAAGAATTGCCCATCCTCTAATCTTACTAAATATGGTTTACATCGCGTTTTTTAGACTTAAAAATGTGTTCCGCCTTAAAATTATTTTCTGATTTCGCGACTGCCTTGTTATTTCGCGAATAGCCCCCCCCCCCCCCCCGCCTCCCCAGATCCCTATTATTGTTGCACCCCCAAATATTTCGGCTTAAATCCGCCTATGGTGACACTGAGTGATAAAGGGGGAAGGAGGTCAAATATGCTGAAAAAAGTGTGACATTATCTATAATGACAGCCCATTAGTACTCCTTCAAAACCTCATTTTACTCCTTCAAAACTCCTCCAGAACTCCTTCATTTTATTTCTGAAATTGAGTACGAACCCTGGATTACAGTCAACCCTCGTTTATCGCGGTTAATTCGTTCCAGACTTGACCGCGATATCTGAATTTCCGCTAAGTAGGATTCTGTATATATTTTTCTAATTAGAGCGCATAAAACTTACTTACGGCGATTTAAATTGGTTTTATCATAGTTAAGGGGCCCCTAGACATGAAACAGCGCCCTTAGCCACCATTACATTTCTATTACTCAATATAGTGCACAAAATATGGGAAAAATAGATATGTTAGAAATAATAGATATCACATTGTTAATTATTGAGAAATAAACTACACACACACACACACAGTTTTTATACACTACTACTAATCTATGAAAAAACCTCAACTTGTTCGATGAAGAATCAATTGCCCGTTAGTGACCGTAGGTGCCCCCGTCTTCCTCTACATTTACGTGTACAACTTAAAAATCTAGTACATTGTTGAACACCATTTGCAGATGTATTTATTAGGACTCGACCGATGCATCGGCCTGGCCGATGCATCGGCGCCGATGGTTCAACAATTTAGCCATCGGCATTGGCGGCCGATGCTAAATTGCAGGAAACATCGGCCCATCGGCCTTAAAAACATCGAAAAGCCGATGGAATTGGCCGATGTTTTTGAAAAAAAAAGTACCTTTGATGTTTTACCTTTTTAATACAAAGTAAAGGTTCTTTTCGTATGAAATTGTTTACTAAATTTCAGTATGAATTTCTATTTTAGTCACCCCTGAAAGAGTTTTTAATACTGCATTCAAGTACCAAACCAGTTAATTATTGCGTTGTTTCCTGCTGCTGGAAGTACGTATGTATCTCTCATAAGTCATAACTCAAAAATGGTAAGCTGTAGAAGGATAAGTTTTCGTATGTGGGGTGTGCGTACGTTCCAGTAGTACACTTCTCTTTTTGTTCTCGATCGGGTGTTCTGAAAAGCCTGTTTACTCATTTTTTGTGGCTATTAATTACTTGTTTCAATGCAAAAACTAATATAGCGTCTCAGACTGACGATCATTTGGTGATATATTGCCGAATTGGAGACCATGGAAACAAATATGAGATGGCGAAACCGTTTTTTTTTTTGTGTCATTTTGTTAGATTACCGTTGAGCCGACGGTAATTTTTAATTTTTCGATATTTGTGATATAAATCACAGTAATGCAGTCTTTTCTGTATCGCTTCGGCGGAGTTACAAGTTTGATGCCCGTCGAAATACATTTTGGGGCCCTATTTCTGTATCACAGAAGTTGTAGAACATTTGTCATAAGCATTTTTGTAACTCCTATGCTGCCCCTATGGTTATGGGGCCTCTCGTGCAATTGCAACATTTGCTATATTTTAAATCCGCCACTACACGTCAAAACAAACTCGGGTGCAAGTTTTGAAAGGGTTTTTCTGCTCAATGTTAATGATTATTTTGAACTCTATTTTTTACGACTATTTTTTGAATTTCCGAGAACACATGCGTGCCCCTCCTCCCACTCCCTCAATTTCTGAAATTAAACTCTAATTGTACTTCTGAGTTGTTTAAAACTTACACCCTTCATGAAATTAGAGATTTTTTTTTTCAAACTTTATCTATTGTTTAAAAAAAAATTAGCGCATTAATGTAAGAAATTGGTTAAAAACGTTTTGAATGGTGACATAATTCGGAAATCGAAGGGACTTTTGAATTTTTTCTTCGGAAGCGCTGGAAATAGATTCAGAAACCCTTCCGAGGCGTTGGTTTTAGCGGTTCTGTACTAAAAAAATTAGGCCGAGGTTGGGGCCGAAGCGTGAGTTACTGCAAAATCAGAGGTTGACCCCACTCATTTCGTAATGCGACATCTTTTTTGCATCATTAATAGCGATTGATTTTTCTTTCTGTTGTAAGTAACTATTTGTATGTATTTATATAAAATCAATGAATAAGTTATTTTCGTTTTGTATAGAAAAGTTTCAAGGATTTTCTATTATGCAATTTTTTAAATTTCAGAAAATAATTGTTAAATTGAACAATATAATTTGAACTTGTTTGTAAAGCTTCATAAAAGATTAAACAATCAAAATTGTTCAATATTATGTGTGCAAACATCAGATCAAGTATATGTATTCAGTTATTTACTTAGTGTAAATATTGAGTTTGTTTATTGCAGCTGCATTTTAAGAACCTCGCTCTTTTCATGGCTATTTTTTTTTTTCAGCAAAATTTATGTCACTGTTTTAGTTTTTTGAAAAATGCAAAATTTTCTATTCATAAATTTTAAATAAGAATAAAAATATTCCTATTATGATTTGGTATTGTAATTTATCTGTTACCTTTTTTTGTTAAATTTGATGACTAAAAAATGTCTACGTGCAACCTTTCCACTTTAATTGCGTAATTTGTTGACGGTTTCATAGTTTTATTCTTCTTATTTTTTTTTGAATGATTTAACAGCATAATTTAATGTTTTTTAACTATGTTTAGTGTATCTAAATCCTTACATTATTGAAATCTTAGTTATATGTCTGAACTGACTGAAATCTTAGTTATATGTTCAATTAAAAAAAAACAAACAAATCAATTGGTTATTAAACTGGCTCTTTGTTTTTCTTCTTTTTTTTCTTTCTTTCGTTTTTCTTTTTTGACTGTTGTTCTTTCTCTTTCATCATACAGCAGTCAAAAAAGAAGAAGCATTACTACACCCTATACAGATTGTACGTAGTACGATCTAAAAGTTCGGGGACAAACCGTATAAAACCTTACCCAGAATAGTTCACATTACCGAAGTACATCCACCTTCAAAAGGTTACCTTGAGGGACTATGTACTTCTGCCAATGTTCATATAACTTTCGGAAACACTCCTGGAAGCCATTTTTCGCTACCTTCTATGATGCAGCTTTATCTTCTCCTGACGGAAGAAAGCGGCGTCCATGCAAATGTTTTTTTGCTAGGAACAGGTAAAAGTCACACGGAGCTAAGTCCGACGAAACGTTATGTTATTTGTTTGTCATATCAGAGTATTGACCAATTGAACCGTTCACCCTCAACATGAAAGTCACCTTCTTCCCCACGATGAAGTTAAAGCAGCAGCGCAAGAGGCTTTACAGGAGGTTGTGGAAAATGTCTTCCAGGAGTACTTCTAAAAGCAATACGAACGTTGGCAGAAGTGCATCGTCGTTCAAGGTGACTATTTCGTAGATAGATGTGCTTCGGTAATGTGAACTATTCAAGGTAAGGTTTTATACAACTTGTGCTCTAACTTTTAGATCATAGTACGTACGTATGAGTTTTAGACTTACTATTTCATAACGTTTTTGAGTAACGCAAGTTTACGCGCATGAAGACATCACAAGAGAATTTGCGATAATTAACTGAGGAGGCGTTCAAAATGGATATTTCGGTCATCTACATGTTCTTAGGTACATATGCATGTACAGATGTGCCGAAAAACTTGTGAAGTTTAAAATAGGTGATCGTTAAATAGAAATTTAGGTCAAAATCTGATTTTTTTTTCCTGATTACAATTCCTTATTCGTAGAAAGGAAGTAAAGTGAAATGAATCAATGATCCTTTAAATCCCTGGCAATTTTATCAATTTATTTCTGTTTGATTTTTCCTTTTTTTTTTTTTTTTTTTGCCATCGGCCAACGGCATCGGCCATCGGCAATCGGCCATTTGGAGGAAAACAATCGGCCATCGGCCATCTTTGAACAATCGGCCAACAATCGGCATCGGCCCATCGGCCAAAAAATGCCATCGGTCGAGCCCTAGTATTTATCCCCTAGTAATAATACAGTGATTTATACTTTCCAGTTAGTGCTTAACGGTTAAAATGGGATTCCCCCTTTCTTCGGCGATTTTATACCTCCACTCCCTCAACTAGTACAACTAGCCCCTCAGACCTTACTTAAAAGCTTATCTTACTTAAAAGACATATACTTTGTTATTCTTTTGTAGAAAAAAGTTTACACGAGCGCATAAAAAAGGCTATTTACTATATTTGAAAAAAAAGAAAAAAACCTAGAAAAACCGCGATGTAGTGAAGCCGCGAAAGTTGAAGCGCGAAGTAGCGAGGGACGACTGTACACGTAAAAACAATCTTGATTATACTGGAATGAGCTGTTTAATGAGTTTTCTTCTGTCGCTTAGAACGTACAGTACAAGCGATTTCTCAAACGAAAAGCTTAAAGAACACTGTTTTATCCCCTGAAGTTTCACGATTTCTGACTAGGTTTATGAATATGAGGAACAACCAAATTAAGAGAACTCAACTTAATATAATATTTTCCGAGTTCATATTTTAAAAATAAAATATTTTTCCTTTCAGTCTCTGAAGAAAAGAAGCAAAATATGAAAAATTTAGCATGCGCTCAGAAGAAAAGCTGAGAAAACGGTTTTATTCACACAGCGTTTGTAAAATGCATGTAAAAAATTAACAATAAAATACATTTCTTTATAGATTGGTGCTTTCATAGTTTTCCAGAACATCTGTTTAAGATTTTGTTTAAGTTACACAGAAAACGAGTAACAATGTTTAAATTCAAATAGATTTTCAAAAATTTAAATCTAAGAATTTAATGTAATGCACTGCTGTTATGCTCCACATATGCATTCAATTTGAAAGAAGGGTTGTAAGCCACATAAACATCTTCAAATTCTTTGTTTTGCCTGAAAAAAATTATTAAAAAAAAAATTAATACACGAAATACAAGGTATAGCCACTAAATTTGAACCAGAATAAGAACTTCACAGGCTTCTAAGGGTATATCGTCGTTCAAGCTAAAGTCGCGCTGCCCACAAAATGTGTGGAAGACTACTGCCGTCAATTACGCGTACAAGAGCTCTTTCTTATGTTTCAATTTGACGTACCTATAGTAGCAAATATAGAGAGAACGTTTTTGAATCATCTTCAGGTCCTAAAAAACTGCTTACGAAAAATTCTTTCGAAACTCATGCGAGTTAAAATTGCCATATTATTTTTGAGCAATCACGAATTGCTAATCATCCTCACTCGACCAAGCTTAATGTTGCTCTGATTTTTCAGATTATAATCGGGCCCGACGAGAAGCTATGGCAGCCTAGTCGGAACCTGGGGGCCAGGGCGACGACACTGACGGAAAAAAAGAAGGAAAGAAAAAGGGGGGGGGGGGGATCCGAATAAGAGAAAACGTAAAAATTAAGTAAAATTTACTCTGTGGCACTTAAAATAGGATTAATTGTTTTCTAGTAAGCAGCTTTGATTTTCTTTTTCCACCCTCAACCTTTTTTTTTTCTTCTTCTTTGCACACCCATTTTTTTTTCTTTTCCGCCTTTTCTTTTTCTTTGGTGGGGGGGGGGGGAGAGAAGGGCCGGGCGACATAAAATTATCATGACGGGAGTTGTTTTTAATATTTATTTAGGGAGCAAGATTTTCGTCGTCATAGTTACAGATCGTCTGCGGTTTGATTTTATTCATGTGTTTTTCAGGGCTTAACTCAAGCAGACTTTTCATTAAAAACAAGTTTACAGTAAAAATTTACCGTTTCTTCGGGAAAAGACACCTTTGCAGATGAACTTAAACAGCAAAACTTCACCATATTGCTGATTCTCATCACTTAAGATTGATAAAAAAAATAAAAATACAGTACGTTAGACGCTGTAAGTTATTTTTATGAAAAGTGTATTGGTGGCTATCGGCCATAACATCTTTATTAAATCAACC